>NC_052360.1:31793324-31841054 GCF_009727055.1 Benincasa hispida
CTAATTGCTTCTAAGTTAGTCCATTCAGATTTGAATGGGACATGGGAACCGAACTAGAAAACCCAGCTATTTTTGGTTGTCATATGGTCATTTGTGGATGATTTTTCTTAGTTTACTTGGGTGCATTTTTTGGAAGCTAAAAGTGAGAACTTTCTCTAAGTTTATCTAGTTCAAAGATCAAGTGGAGAATATATGTCTTTGCATATATAATGAAGGAGAATATATGTCTGACAGTTTTTAGAATTATTGCAAAGAGGATGACATTCATTGCCAATGACATATTCTAACACTCCATAACAATGAAGTTGTTGAAACGTGAATTAGCACATCTTACTACCATGTCTTGCCTTGACTACATGCAAAGAATCTTCAAAGGTTGCCTCTAGGGTACAACTATTTCAACCAGCTTGTTCGTGTCATAAATCATTTTACCTCATCGACAAGGTAGATCTATCTCTTTTTGAGTATTATATCACCATAAACTCAATGTGAAGTTATCCTTGAATTTTTAGGACTCAATTTTTGTTATGTTCATAGTTTCAAATAGTAAACATTCTAAATTAGACCCCCATAGGTAAAACATGGTCTTTTTGTTGATATGATACTAAAAAGGATGAGATGTATGGATCTAAAGACAGGAGAAGTTTTTGTTTCTCGAGATGTAGTATTTAACGAACTTTCGTTATACCAAATGAATGCATAATTCAAAAAAGAAAGACGAACGTTGACTTTTTCAACTTTCTTTACTGATCATGTATCAAATAAAAAGGAGAGATTAAGTTAATCTTGAGAAAAATGATGAGGTAGAATGAAGATAATGAAACTATTATTCGTAAGTCTTCTAGATCGAGAACACAACCCAGTTATTTATTTGATTATGAGGTACAACTGAATAATTATTCGTTTGTATCTCGTTATGTAATGGGTAATATTTGTGAAGATGAACCTCAATCTTATAATGAACCTAAAGGCGTTCTCGAATGGGAAGAAGCAATGCAAAAGAAAATCTTTGCTACAAACAAGAATGACACATGGGAACTTGTTCCAAAGTCAAAGAATGTCCAGTTAGTTGCTTCTAAATGGGTTTATAAGTTGAAGAAAAATCATGATAGTACTATTGATAGACATAAAGCCTGTTTTGTAGCTCAAGGTTTTTTTTACAACAATATTGTTTAAACTATAAAGAGACATTAGGTCATGTTGTTAAAATAGTAACCATCTAGACAATTATTTCAATAATTGTCTGCAAATATTGGAAATTATGGTATTTAGATGTAAATATCGCTTTCCTTTATGGAGAATTGGATTGATTCCTTTCCACAAAACAATCCCATGTTTTTTTTTCTAAGGAATTTTTAAATTTTGTATATCGGCTAAAGAAGGCTTTGTATGGTCTTAAGCTAGCTCCTCATACTTGGTACTATAGGATTGCCCAATATCTCAAGTTTTAGGGGTTTAGATCTTCAAATGTATATTCAAGTTTATTTATTAAAAGAACAACTTGAGGATATACACTACTTCTATTCTATATTGATGACATTATCATAACAGGTGATGACGAAGTTGAAATTAATAGTCTTTGAGATGCTTTGTCTATTTGTTTTGAAATGAAGAATTTGGCTGAAACAAGATTTTTCTTACCTTAGAGGTTGAAAGTTCAAATAAATACTTTGTCTAAAAAATGAGTATGTAACAAGTTTATTGAATTGTTTTGACATGAATGAATCAAAACCAATGACAAATGATAACTCTTATATGGAGCCATCCTTAAAATTGATTAAGGAATAATAAAGACGATTGATAGATGCAACACTTTTTCGACAACTTGTTGGTAGTTTAATTTATTTAACTATTACAAGACCTGACATTTCTTACTTTGTTGGTGTTGCTACCATTTAATTGCAACAAAGATAATTTTACAATATGTGAATAACACCCTCTATTTTGGCTTGTTGTATAAGCAAGTTACATCTTTTGTTTTAAAGGATTTTATTGATGCAGATTGGGCTGGTTATGTAAATGACAAATGTTCCACCACATGATACTTTTTCAATATAGATTCAGGGGCTATTTCATGGTGCAGGAAGAAGTAAACCTATGTTGCTCTTTCAAATTGTGAAACAAAATATTTCATAGCTACTATGGCCACTTAGAAGTGTATTTGGCTGAAAAGACTTATAGGAGAAATATTTTTTTTAGTTTAAACTATCAAGTTTCCATTTTTTGTAATAATGCATGTGCAATCAATCTTGCAGGAAATTCAGTGTTTCATACTCGTACAAAACATATTTAAATACATTTTCACTTTGTTCGAGAGAAATTCATGGTGCAAGACATCTAGTAGTAGAAGATACATTCTAAAGAGTAAGTTCCTAATATATTTACCAAGGCTCTTGGTAAATTTAAGTTTGAAGAACTAAGGAGTGTAATTAGTATTGTTGATCGTATGTTTGCACTAAGAAGAAATGTTAAGAATTAGTGCAAATTAATTTGTAAGTTACTTTATTTAGTTTTACCTTTAATTTACGTTAGTACCTCCTAAATTGGAGGGAGAGGGCTTAATGTCTAGTGGGAATAATAGATGAGAATTTCAAGAGTAGTGCTATGAGTTTTAAAGTTAATGCATTAGTGATTAGGTTTTTATCTGCCTATAAATACTTGTAACGTTTTCAATTCAATTAATATATAGAACTTTCAAGTTAAAGCTTGGTGTCGATTGTGCTAGTCATAGATCGTCAAACATTCATCGTCATTCGTCACCCAATTCTTGTCATTGATGATTAATTTTGTTTTTTTCTTCTTTTTCCTCTATCTTCCCTTCTTCCTCTCGTAATTTTCACAAAAAAAAAAAAAAAAGAAAAAAAAGAAAAAAGATTAGAGTGCTCTTTCACTAGAAGCTCCAACCACTAAAGTGTGGCACCGATTGTCTTTATTGTAGGTTATGAAGCCCATACACAGATACGACTACACGATACAGATACGATCGGATACGGCGATTCGTCAATTTCTAAAAAACTAAGATACGGATACGTCTAAAGATATGCCATTTTTTTTATATATATTTTTAATATATATATTTCTAAAAAATGAGGATATTGATATATTGAATATACATTTTTTTTCTTTAAAAAAATATAGGATATAGATAAATTTAGCATACAAGTTAATAACAATAGCACAAAATAGAATACAAACACTGAAATGCAATATAAAAAAAGAAAAAGAAAAAAAAAGCAACATCTAAGATGTTGAAGTACAACAGTTAATAAAATGCAATAGAAAAGTGACTCATATTGTAAAGAATAAAAGAAAATTAGAGAGAGAAGTATGAAGATAAACGAAGAACTTATTGTTGAAGATATCCAAATAGTTTATATTTTGGTAGACTTTGTGGGAACTCAAATGTGAAATGGAGATTAGATGATTCTAGTCTAGGGTTTGGTCTGTTATTTATTTATTTTTTCTTTTAGTTTTGGACTCAAGTAGTGAGCTTTTTAAATAAGTTGCCTAATTTTAGATTGGGAAAGATTAGATGAGTTACTTGTTTTTTTCTTAAAAAAATGCATGCATAAAAATAAATACATCAAATTGCGTGTCAGATATGTATCTGAAAAGTATAGATATGTCAAATCGCGTGTCAGATACGTATCTGAGAAGTATCTGGAAGTATCGGTATCCGATACGTATCTGATACTGATTATTTGCCTCACATAAAGTATCTGTACTTCATAGATGGTAGATCATCACATGCTCTTCACTACTTCATAGATCGTAGGTCATCACATGCTCTTCACTACTTCATAGATCGTAGGTCATCACATGCTCTTCACTACTTCATAGATCGTAGGTCATCACATGCTCTTCACTACTTGCTTCCCATTGACTATCGTTGGTCAACAACGACTTTTTTTTTTCTTTCCTCTTTTCTCTCTCTTCCCATCAATTTCTTCTCTTCTTTTCCCTTCTTCATTTTAACACACGCACCAAAAAAAAAAAAAAAATGAAACTGCCAAAAGGGTTAAAAATATTATCAAATGCAACTCTCAAAGATAAAATTTATTCACGCTAACAAAAAATAAAATACATAAATTAGGAATTTAAAGTAATATTCATATATTTTTTAAATTAAAGTAACCATATAATTACTTATTTGTCAAAATCCTATCTTCAATGCGTGACGTTTTAATAAGTTATGTGTACGTATATAAGAATTTTCTTCTTTCTTTCTTATTCTTTCTTTTTTTTTTTCGTTAAAAAGGTTTATCTGATTTTTTTTCTTTCCAAAAGATGCCTGCTTTTAAGTTATTTAGTTTTCAAGTTTTTGAAAATTAAACTTATATAATTCATTTTTACTTTAAATTTTTTTGTTTTATCATCTAACTTTATTTCTATCAATATTTTTAAAAACTTATTTTTTTTTAGAATTTAGGTAAGAACTCAACTTTTTATTTAAGAAATATGCAAACTACGATAAGAAATTAAGAAGATATAGACTTAATTAAAAAAAAAAAAAAAACTCAAAATCAAGTAGTTAGCAAACCGAGCCTAAGTGATAAACAATTAAGTAATTGTAATGGTAACACTTTTAAGGGCTAATAATTAAGTGTATAGCAACATTTTTAAATAATTACAAATATAGCAAAATCTAACTGTGATAGACTTCGCTGATAGAATCTTATCAACAATATAGTCTATCAGTGATAGACTACGAGAATTTAATATAAATTTTGCTATATTAGCAATTTTTTTGAAATTGTGTATTATCTGCTAATATTTTAGACTTGATTGTTATATTTGCAATTACCCTTATTTTCAGTCATAGTGCATGTATGTACACACATGTGTAGATAAAATATTATTAAAATTTTAGGATATATTTAACATTTATTTATATATTAGTTATTATAAGTATTAAGTTTCGTTAGCTACGCGTGTACATGTGCGCGTGTGGATAGAATATGATTAACTTTTTAAAAAATATTTAATATTTATTTCTTTAATATAAATTTCTGTTTTGCCATATTGTTTTACTTTTATCTGTGTCCCCTCAACTATATAGTCTATATTCTAGACTTCTAAGTAAAAATAAGGTAAAAATATCTTTTTAATCCCTAAGTCTTTTGAAATAGGTGCGATTGATCCTTAAAATTTTAAATCAGTCATTTTGATCTCTAAATTTTGAGAAATAGGTTTAAGAGGTCTCTCAAATTATATTTCTCATTTTTTACAATTTCTTTTATTATTTTAATTTAGACTTGACATTTTAAATTTTTTTTTAAAAAAAATTAAAAATATCTCTCATCTCCCACCCTTTCTCCTCGACAGTGGCTTCTAAATCTTCATCACCGCATACTCTGTAGCCCAAGCCCTCCTCAATTACCAATCTCTCTGTGTCCAAAAATTCTACTCTGGCTTTATTTTCAACAAATTTCTAATTGAGTTTACCGTAGTTAGAGTCCTTGGATTTTCAGATTTTATAATCGTCCAATTCTTAGGGACCAATTGCACCTATTCCAGAAAATGTAGAGATTAAAAAGGTATTTTTCCCTAAAAATAAAAATCCTTAGAATAAATTTAACTTTCTTTTAATACAACAACTATGAAGTAGGAGATTGAACTTTCGACCTTTTGAATATGAGCACATGCTAATACTAATAAGCTAAGCTCCCTTGGACAAATTTAACTTCTTTTTACTATTGCTTGAAGGTAAACATACATATATTTCTCTTATTTTATTTTTAAATATAGGATTTTAGTCTAAATATATCATACGGTTAACCATTTTTTAAAGACAAGCTAAATGTCAAGATTATGATGTCTTAATTAGTTGTACTGTATCGAGTTAAGATCCGTTTGAATTGACTTTTTTTAAAAAATCATTTTTATTTAAATTCTTTTGATAAAAATAGTTTAAAATATATTTTTAAAGTGTTTCAAAAACTATTTAGAATGATTGCAAATACATCAATTTTTTTCTAAAATAATTTATTTTCAAAATCGAACCCTTGAAAAGTTAATCTAAACACATCTATAACTTAATGAGATTACACTCAAAATCATTTTATCTTAATACCGTAAACTATCACTCATTTGTTGTTTGTTGATGATAGTTTGATTTTCTCGAAAGCTTTGATCGACCGAGGAATACTTATTTTGAGTTGATATGAACTAAAAAATACTACTGAAGGAGAATAGTTTTACTTTTGTTAATACTTTTCAAAAGTATTTTACATTTATTAATGATTTTATTGATGAGAAACCATGTCATGTAAATGTTTGTCAAATTTGAGTAGATGCTTCTCAAACATTTTCTTTATAAAAAAAATTAATTAAATATAAATGAAACTTGGAAGGGAGTATACTAATTTATTAATATTTATATATTATATAATCTCTAAACTAATTTATTTTTATGTATGATTGAAGGGGGAAACAGTTGATGAAACCTAAGATTTGTCAGAATACCCTAATCAACGGAATTTAAAATTCATACGGATCTACAACATTGATTCTCTTCACGGCCAAATTATTGACTTAACGTCCCCATTTTTTTTAATAAAAAAATCTCCATTTCTTACTAATTTCTTATTGATGGATGATTAAGGCATAAGTTTGGAATTTCAATAATTTAGGGTTGTTTTCAAATATAAAAAAATAAGTTAATTTATTTATAAATATAGTAAAATATCATTGTTGTTAGATATTTATCCGTATCTATCTGATAGACACGTTTTATTATATTTGAAATTATTTTGACAATTTTGCAATCTAAAACAATTACCTTAATTTTTAAAATAATTGATGTCAATTTTACTTTATGAAAAATTGATGGTGAAAAGAAGTAAAATGATGTTTGGTAAATTTTAATTTTAAATTAGAAAAAATAGTTACGGTGTTAAATAAATTAATACTAAATTGGTGTAATTTAATTATATGAATGAAAGTAGATTTATTATTTTAATTATTTTTACATTGATAATTTATTATTATTTAAAATTTATATGATTTGAATTTTAAGTACTTTTATTTAATTTAAATTATTTAATAAAATATTAAGAAAAATAATTGTTATAGAAAATTTGTTCGATTAAAATTTGAAAATAGAAGGATATTATTATAATATATTTCTTTAGATGGTCAACAAAATAGAAGAGTTTTAGGAAAGCTAAATCTAAAAGTTATTGTTCAATAATTTGATTTACCAAACAATGAAGACAAATGAAGACGGTTAAGATTTTTCGAAGATTAATTTCTCAGTTCCAAATACAATCCCAATGGGTAGGTTTAGTAAGTATTTGTTTTTTTTTCTTTTGGAAAATCAATCGAAACACTCGTCTACTTCTAAATTTCTTGATTTATTATCTACTTTTTACCAATATTTTCAAAAATTAAGCTAGTTTTCAAAACTAAAAAAAATATTTTTATTTTTTTGTTTCATTTTTTAGATTTGTTAAAAAATCAACTCTTTTGCTTAAGAAATATGAAAACTATTTTAAAAAATGAATAAGAAATAGGTTTAATATTTGAAAACCAAATGGAGTTTTGGTTTTTAATTTTTGAAAATTAAGTCTATTTTTTTCAATTTTTTATTGTGGTTTCCATATTTCTAGAATAAAAGAGTTGAATTCTTAGTTAAATTTTAATATATATATATATGTATAGTTTTAAAATTTTGGCTTATTTTTTGAAATATTGGTAGAAAATATATAACTTAGCAAGAAATCTAGAGATACTTGGGGAGTTTTGTACGCTTAATTTTTAAAAAAAAAAAAATTAAAAAAAAAACAAATGAAGTTTAATTTATATTGATATCGATATGGTTATAAACTTTACAAAATTTCAACCACTTTATCTTAAGATTTTTAAGAAGTTATTAATATTTGACACTTAAAAATGTTACATCCTGTTTAATGAACATTTAGTTGGTGGTCTAAGCCAAATTCTAAGGTATCGTTTGGTAATCATTTTGTTTTTCGTTTTTGTATTTGAAAATTGATTATATATCCTCCCCATTTTTGCATCTTTATTGAGTACAATGGTTAAATTCTTAACTAAATTAAAAAAAAATACAAACTATTTTTTTAGTTGACAATTTTAGATTTAATTTTTTAAATCATTGGTAAAGATAGATAGTAAATGAAGAAATTTAGAGATAAAAGTAGTGTCTACAGGTAGGGTTGACAATGGGGTCGGGGCGGGATGGGGGGTGTCCCCCATCCCCAGCCCCGTGGGAGAAATTCTCCCCCATCTCCGCCCCCGTCCCCACCATTTGAAGGTGAGGATTCCTTGTCCGAAAACGAGGCCCCATTCCCCGTTTCCCTTCGGGGATTTCGAGGATTTCTCTACTAGTTCCCGCGAAAAATCCCCTACTAGTTCCTTCTGGGGGATTAAATTTGATTTTATTTAAATTTTTTAAGTTTGGGTTTGACTTCTTGAGCTTAGAGTTAAAATTGGGATATTTAATATTAGACTCAAATCCAACACTATACATTATAAACATATATATAAATAAATTATTTTATATATTATAAATATATAAATATATCAAATCAGGGGTCGGGATTGGGGCGGGGATACTGTCCCTGTCCCCGGACGGACCTCAAAAATTTTCTCCGATTTGACCTCATCCCCAGTCAAACCGAGGATTTCCTGCTAGGTCCCCGAGGGGAATTTTGCCAACCTGCTTAATTTTAAAAAATAAAAACAAAAAATAAAATAAATACCAAATGAAGCCTAAATAATTTATAAAAACTAGCACTGTATTTGGCAAACATTTTAGACCATTTCATAATTATTTGGTTTTTAGTTTTGATTTTTTTTTTCTTTCAATTTTTAAAAAACAAAAACTATACATATTTGGTTTCCATGTTTTTGCTATTTTAAAACAAAAAACATATATGGTAATTTTTTTTTTTTGTTTTTGTTTTTTATAAACTAAAAATCAATAACATGTTTGATAATCATGTTTTTTTTAATGTTTTTAAACAACTAAAATAAGTTGGGATGACTTTCACAATTTTATTTTTTTATAAAAATAAAATAAAACTATTTTTTAAAAAATATTTTCCATTTAATATACATAACTATAAATTATATTTTTATTTTTATTTTTTTAAAAATCCATATTGATAAAATATTATCAATATTTTTAATATGCTGATTAATCAGAAATTAAATGAAGCAAAATAATAAAAAATATATACATTGACAAAATAAAAGAAAATAGTTTCATTTTCACTCCCTTTATGGTGCTTAAATTGTTATGAACAATTATCTTTTAGGATAGGACAACGTAACTTCCCGTGAATGCAATACTTCAACAACATGACTGCGGATACTGCAATGTCTTCATAATCGTATATAAAAGAGATTGAAAATTGAGAGAATAGTTCTCTATATTTTTTATAAACTATTTGTGATAATTCAAGTAGTCACATCTCTCGGTACAAAGTTGTATCTTTAGAGAAAAGAGAAATCCTAACATCAAGTTTATGCCTTTACCTAAAAAACATACATTCTGATGAAGAGCTGTGGTTTTCTAATTTTTTTAAAGAAAATTTTCACATATAGAAAAAATGTCAAATTATTTATAGAAATAGTAAAAAATAAAATAAAATTGATACTAATAGACTTCTATCAACATCTATCACATAGTATCAAGGATAGATTTCTATCAGTTTCTATCACTAATAGACACTAATAGACTTCTATCAGTCTCTATCAAAGAAGAATAAATTTTGCTACTTTTGTGTAAATAGTTTCTTTTATTTTTTTATTTTTGAAAATTTCCTATCTTTTAAAAACAAATTAATTTTATTTATCTTTTCCATATTTTAAATTTTAAAATGTGTTTTTCTAAAAAAATATTAAGATAGTCTTAGTAAAATAAAAATGAAGAATTGATGTTGAACTTAAGTGTAAAACAAAAAACAGTTTTGATATTATTTAGCATTTATTTCATATAAAAATAGAAAAGAGATAAAAGCAGAAAATATTGGAACTTGTGGAATTCAAATTTAGTGGAACTAGTTAGAAGACACATGCAATGCATGTTGACTTAAAATTCTTTTCACATAAATATTTAGAATACATTTCAAATTGCAATTTACTAGTGTAACGAATCCAACCTTTCGAGTACTCTGACATGGACCATTTCGACTAAATACTCATTTTCATTCAAAACATTTTAACTGTCATAACATAAATAAAGTGAAAACATGAATGACCATTTTAAACTGAAATGTAAATTAAGTAACAAATCCAATGATCAACACATTTAGTTGGAATCCCAGAAAAACGTTTACAAACAAAAACAATATTCCAAAACAAAACATTAAAACCTGTCATCTGACAACATATTCAAATAAAACGAATATAAAACATTTAAATAATTAAATGAAAACAAAACATGAATTGCGCAAAAGCGTTATCTATTGTCCCCATATGACTCTATCACAGGTCTCTCCCGTCCCTCGTCGGTCCATTCCTGTTGTAGTCGGAAAATATAAAGAAAGAAATGATAAGTATAATAATACTCAATAAGTGACCCGCTATTGGGCCCTCTAGGTTATATGTTAACTAGTTTATCTAGGTAACGGTATACTCTCATATCATATCAGTCGTAATGATCCCGAAAGTCATCTATCAATCATAAATGCGATCTCGAAGGAACACACATCAGTCATAGTGTGTTTAATTATTCTATATAAAGTGAAAATTTATTTTTTTTTTCTTAAAAATTGATATATTAAATTTACACTTAATTGAATCCCATATTCATCAAATAAATTGAAATGAGTAGGAATTAAAAACTAGTAATAATAAAAGGAACAAATTAATTGGTGTTATAAAATTTCTAGAAATTATCATGAATTAGTAGTAAGTTAAGTTTTCATTCTATAAGTATTTTAGATGTTTTATGAATTTATGAGAACGATGCTATAACCGCTTTATTTATTTCAATATTGTTACAAGTTAAATATGATTTTAGAATGTTTTAATAAGTTATGAATTTTAGGCTCAAGAAACCACTAGGTCTTTGATCATTGGAACCCACACCCTAGCGCACGCATAGGTCAATATGGAACTGTGTGATAAGGTGCTTTAACCCTTTTGAGATAGCCCTCTATCAATTCATTAAATTTACAATATTTGGCATAACAGTTAAAGAGAAAAAAAAAAAAAAAAAAAAACTTTCTAATCCTAGTCAAAATAATAATTTGCATAAAATTCCATCTTATACATACATTAGTAAGGAATTACTTCCTTTTAAGTGTAGTGCGGCAGAAGCAAGAATTAGTTTAGTTTTTCTAATTCTTTTGTGCAGTCCGGTGGCAGGGAATAATTTAATATATATATATATATATTTTTCTTTTATTATTAATTTCAAGATACTAAGTTGTGGTATGAAGAATCAAATAATTCACGTTGAGCTATTTGGGAGAGTTGGGTAGTGCGAGTTTTGGAACCATTGCAATCTTCATCAGAGTAGAACCTGCAGTTGCAGAAGACAAAAAGTAGTCTCGAGTTTGGGGCGAACCAGTATATTTTTTTATGTCGATTCTCCTTTCCCTTCTCTTAATTATTTGTGGTATTTTATGATCAATAACCTTTTTTGGCTTTAACCTGTAGAAGTGGGAATTTTAGATATAATTTAGTTTTCGCATTTTATTTATATCTAAGTATAAATTCCTGGTACCAGAGCTTTTTGGTTCAGGAATCATGGGATAATCAGAACCAAGAAGTTGTAAGGTAACACAATATTTAATTTTCGCATTTTATTTATATCTAAGTATAAATTGGGTATTTCATCCTGGTAACACTATTGGATGCGACCCACTCTGGAATTATTACAAGAAGTTGTAAGGTACTATAAACGATGTGATCCACAAATCGTTCATGTTGAGACATGAGAGTGGGGACATCCTATGCAATGAGTTTGCATATAGACTGAACCACGAAAATAGTCACTTTTCTTTATAACGACTGTTTACTGTTAAAACTGACTATTTCATTTATTATATAACCTAGGTTAACTCGATCTTAATCCTGAGCTAGTTGTAAACTCTTGTTTGTTTGGGATTATCCTTTGATATACAAACCGTGAGAGTAGTCCAACATTACTGCTCAATAAGCTTACCATTTTGGGGATAAGATCGGATGAATAGCTGGGGACACAACCTTGCACGATGGAATTCACTTCTACCCTATTTAGGGTTAGCAGATAGGTTGTTCTCTTAAGTACTGACTCCAAGTCTTGAACAAATGGGACCCCGCCTTTTCATGATAGAGAAAGGATTTGATTCATAGAGATTATGAATCAGAATTGTTCATTAAAGGATCAGTAGGAATTTAAGGAACAAGATGTAGTCGCAAGGGTAAAACGATATTTTTGACCTAGTCGTGATTACGAACAACCTGGGAACTGATTATGGTTATTAAGTGGACATAATATATCTACAGTGAGGGGGTGGCAGCGATCCCGGAGAATTGCATTCATTACATTGCGATCATTTCCAAAAAAAAAAAAAAAGAATTTTGAGAATAATAACTCCACTATCAACGCAATGAGAAAACCCATGTTGATAAGAGTTAAGTTGTGAAAGGCACTTACCCGTAGTTGGATGCCCGCATGACACACGTGGAGACAAGCCAAAACGAAAGTAAGTTGCTAGGATCAACGCATAAGCGCAACTCCTCTGTCGGGTGGAAGCCAAATTAAGCAAGACATAAGTTGAGTTGAATATGGAATGCAACCGAAGTTGGATGCCCGCACGACACACGTGGGGGCAAGCCAAAACGAAGAGCGTAACCAGGTTTAACGTTGCATTTTAATAAGTAATCACAAATTTTTTTAAGTGTTTTGCACGAACGCATTCCCAAAAGCTAAACGCAAAGTTGCGGTGAATGAATAAAAAGTTTTTGAGTAAAGGCTTGCCGAATTTAAACTTAGAAAATATCTTTTTAAAGAAGCAACTGAAGTGGAGGAAAGCGTTGCGGCCATGGTTAGAGATATGAGTAAATTATATTATGAGAGGCTTGTCATCGCAAAGGAAAGCTAGAAGGTGAGTTGAGAATTTCTTGAGTATAACGCATGCTTGAGGACAAACATGATTCTAAGTTTGGGAGTGTGATGACTGCAAAAATGCACGTCATCTTATGCCTTTTATTTAGAATTATAAAGGTTGTTAAGCAGAATATGCGGTGATTATGTTAGGAATTCATGAGAAAATGAGTTTGTGTCAATCAACATTAAGAATCTCGGCTAACCCACTATTATGCGTTATTATGCGTTCAAATATTTATTTTTGTAGCAACCGCAGAAATTGATCGCATACGCGGGAGCCAGGCTATCCCAGAGACGATCACATGCGTGATCGCATACGCTCGACAAATGAATATTTTGTCCATTAATCGCATGTGGTGATCGCATATGACAGTCGTATGGGTGTTGCGGCTGTCAAGCGAATACATCCATCGCATGGGAGTTGCGGTGGTCAAGCGAATGCGGTCATCACATAGAAGTTACGGTCAACAAGCGAATGTGTTCATCGCAAGGAGCTTGCGGCTACAAAATAATAACCANGAATGCGGTCATCACATAGAAGTTACGGTCAACAAGCGAATGTGTTCATCGCAAGGAGCTTGCGGCTACAAAATAATAACCATAATAGAGGGATGATCGCAAGGATGTTGACATTTCACCTACCACGCTGTTAGCAGCAGAGATTCAGAAAAGGACTATCGCGCCGCGAGTGTCAGATTCAAAGCAGGTCCATTAATACTGTCGGCGATCAAGCTCTGTAAATTGAAGCCGCTGAGCAGAATTTCAGATCATCCAAGGTTTTTCGCCCGAGGCTTGCCTTAGGGCGGATCCTTGTGATCCAGACGAACACGTGAGAGGAATACTTGAGAGTTTTTCATCCCCTTCATCCATTCCGAGTGACGATCGGAGCCTTCGCTGGAGTTAGAGCTCGATAGAGTCAGCTCCACCGCCCATCCATGGCACCACCAGCAGCCTTGACACACATCTACTGGAAGTAAGACATTGCTTCTAGCTAGTCCTTTCATTTGCTCTTCTTTCCTTAGATTGTATTGTATTACATTATGCCTTAAGAAATTAATACATTTTGTGAACAATGCATTTCTATAATCTCCTTCGACTCCATCTCCATCTTCATTACTTAGCATCTTTAACCTTCATTGCATCACTTAGTGAGATTGCTAGAGTATCGCATACTTAATCATGCAGCATAGAAATATGAAGCATGTAGCAAACCACCGGGAGGTGTGCGTTACGTGAGTGTTGTAAAAAAACCTTATTTGCTTAGTGTGAAGCTGTAGCAATGCCTGTCTATAGGCGGACGCAATGCTTGTCTATGAGTAAAGTCAGCAACAACTAACTGTCCGAGAGGGTAAATGGTTGGTCACATTAAGCAATGTAAGCAATTATTCACTAGAAATAGGAATAATCTTACGTCAGCTAGGTTTATGCGATTACCTTGTCTTATGAGTGCATTATTCATCATTTAGGCATACTCGAGAAAGAGTCTAAAAAAATAAATCTAAGTCTCGGGAGAGCGGATTGGATTGCATAAGCAAGAATGGAGAACTTAGAGATAAGCTCTATTTGCTATTACACAGCGTATGCACCCTACAGAGAGGATATTGCATGTGTACAAGAAGTAGGATACAGTGGTATGCGGTCATCTTGTTTATGTGTGGAAGCACATGAGGAGGAATAGAGACTTAGAAATAAGGCCTCTCGACATGTCGCATATACGTCGCATACGTCCTCGAATTAGGCTCAAGTGTGTGTAGCATGATCGCGTAGCTTGCGTTGGCTGGGGTTTCCCTTGCGGTCAAGCTTAAGGTTGCGACGAAGATATCCTCACATTTTATCTGTTTTTCCATGCATTTTACTACTCGTCAACAGTTGTCGTGTTTTTATCTCTCATTCATATTCCCACTGCTTGTCTGTTAGTTAGGAGTAGGAGTAGTTCATTAGATTATACCCCCCATCATTCTTTTATTCAACCGCCGCAAACACATCACCGCATTCATTTAGCTACAAGTCCCTGAGTTCGACCTCGGATCACCCGAGAAACTTACGTTCGCGTTATACTTGGCGTGAGCGCAAGAAAACTTGTGACAGGAATGCATGGTCATCGCATATAAGAACACATATTTTCATTCCAATGCATGACCACCAACGCATGAGTATCAACGCATACCTTAAGACATGCATCGCATATTGCGTCCCACATGATTTTAGCCATCAAGTTTTTGGCAGCTAATTTCACGTCACCAAGCATCAAGTAAAGTTGTATCGCTGACTCTACCAAGGAAGCGGAATAGTGGCTGCATGCAAAGTTGCTAAAGAAGCAGTATAGCTACGCAAATTCTTAGTTGATTTAGAAGTCGTTCCAAATATGCACCTGACTCTTACACTGTATTGTGACAATAGCGGTGTAGTTGCTAACTCCCCCAGGAGTCACAAGCATGGAAAACACATTGAACGAAAGTACCATCTCATTCGGGAGATTGTACACAGAGGAGATGTGCTCGTCACAAAGATAGTCTCTGAAGACAACCTTACTGATCCATTCACCAAGCCCTCTCGGCTAAAGTTTTTTAGGGCCACCTAGTTAGACTAGGACTTCGAGTAGTGTAATCTAGGGCAAGTGGGAGAATGTCTATGGTATTGTAGATTCCCTAGTCTATTGTATTTTTTCCATTATGTATCTCAACATTATATTGTATATATTTGTTCTCACTGGAGTTTTAGTCCAAGTGGGAGATTATTGGGAATGTCCTGGAACTTGCAGTTCATGTTAAACATTCCATTTTATCAATAACAATGACTTGTTGATTTTGCATCTTATTATGAAAATCCAATAAACGCATCCTTGACTATAGTCTGAATGCTGTAACTTTATGTAGTAACATAAACAGGATCAAGTTGATAGTATATAGCCTAAATGGTCTAATAAGTATATGGATGAAATTGGGTATCTCATCCTAGTAACACTATTGGATGCGGCCCACTCTGTAGTTGTTACAAGAAGTTGTAAGGTACTACAAACGATATGATCCACAAATCATTCATATTGAGACATGAGAGTGGGGGCATCATATGCAATGAGTTTGCATATAGACTGGACCACGAAAAATAGTCATTTTTCTTTATAACGACTGTTTGTTGTTCAAACTGACTATTTCATTTATTATATAATCTAGGTTAACTTGATTTTAATCCTGAGCTAGCTATAAACTTCTGTTTGTTCGGGGTTATACTTTGATATGCAAACGATGAGAGTAGTCCAATAGCACTGCTCAATAAGCTTACCATTTTGGGGATAAGATCAGATGAATAGCTGGGGACATAGCCTTGCAAGATGGAATTCACTCCTACATATTTAGGGTTAGCAGATAGGTTGTTCTCTTAAGTACTGACTCTAAGTCTTGAACAAACGGGGCCCCGCCTTCTCATGATAGAGAAAGGATTTGATTCATAGAGATTATGAATCAGAATTGTTCATTAGAGGATCAGTAGGAACTTAAGAAACAAAATGTAGTCATAGGAGTAAAACGGTATTTTTGACCTAGCCATGATTAAGAACAACCTGTGAAGGATCGATTTACTGATTATGGTTATTAAATGGACATAATATATCTACAGTGAGGGGAGTTCAACTATGGGCTATAGTGGAGTGTCCCATTAGTTAATGAACGGGGGTTAGATTAGACTAATGAATTTAACAGATTAATCTCGAATCGTTGGAGCCTATGATCTGTAGGTCCGCGGGGTCCCCCTACTAGCTCGTAAATGGATAAGCTTTAGGGTAGCTTGAGAAATTAATTTAAAATGTTCAGATTAAATGGAACAAGAGAAAATATATTTAAATATGATTTAAATATATGAAGATAATTATTGTGCAAAAATTAATTTAATATTTGATATTTAAATTAATTTATGAAATTAATTAAAGAAAATCATTTTTGTATTAAAATGGTTTTTAAATATTTTTTGTTTTAAAAGAAAATGGAAAACAATTTTGCATGGTTGCACAAAATGGGGATTCAATTTTCTCCATTACCTTCATCTTCATACTCACACAAAGACCATTATCCTCTCTACTTTGATTCTCCAAGCATGAGCCGCAAGCCATGCACTCCATCTCTTTGTATGTTCATCTACTATATATAAAGAGGATTGGAGTTGTTGGAAAAAAGGAGAATGCAGAATTTTGAGAGAAAATTTTTTGTGAAGAAGAAATTTTCTTTTTCAATCGGCGCTTTGAAATCTTCTTGCTTCTTCACATCTTCAAGTTGTTCTTGAGTCCCCCAACTCTGCCTAAAGCTCCAAGAGCATAGTAGAAAATGCTTTGAGGTGGGTTCACAGTGATTTCAAGTGAAGATAGCTGTTGTACACAAGAGTTCATCAAAGGTATGTTCCGAAAACCCACTTTTTAAGAAGAACACGCTTTAGTTTTTGCCAAAATTAGTGATTTAAAATGCTTATGGATCCTTGATACTTCCGCTGCATGTTATTTAACTCTTTCAAGTTTGCCACATAATCTATCTCTGGAATTGAAGCTATGGCCAAAGTTCAACCACGTGAACACTACAAGCTAGTCTCATCCTTATGCCCTCTCCTTTATATCTATATGTTGATTGATACCCTCTAGTTCCTTATAAACTTTTATTCTATCACACTGATAAACTTCTATCAACTTTTGCTATCCTCTTTCAAACTAAATAGTTACCCTTTGTTTTTTAATTTTTGAAAATCCCCCAAAGAAATAAGAAATCACAAAGTAAATGAAGATTAATTTCGTTGTAAAATTTGTATAATATCTGATTTATTAAATGGATAATACATATGAAAACTATTTGTTTTTAAAATTATATTAAAATATGAAAGATATTAATCTCAAATAAAGCTCAACGGCTAGTTTTCATTTCAACAGACTTTATAACAGACTTGTAAACACATATATATAGTTGTTACATTCATTTTGTTTTTGTTTTTACATTCAGTCTTCTACAAATTTCTGTAAGAAAGAAAATTTCTCTGAAAAATAATTTCAATAAAATCATTTTCCCTTCCCGTGGATGTAGGCTTCAAATTAAATCGAACCACGTACATGCTTTTGTTGCTCTTCTCTTCCTCTTTCTCTTCTTTAATTTGGATGCGTGATTTGATTCTTCATTCTTTGTGATTTCACACAAGAATACAAGGAAATGTTGAGAGTGTTAGAGAGATTTTCTGAAACTAGGTTGAAGAGAGAGAGGAAATTTTGTTTACCAAATGAATTTTTAGTCGACCTCAAAGAATTCCCACTGATCGTTGATAGTGGTGTTATCCACGTGTTGTCGAGGCAGCTGAGAGGCGTGGCTCACCGAGAGCCTTTCGTTCTACCAAACCTCTCTTCCTGGGCTGGACTCTTCTCTTCGTGGCTTGAAATAAAAAGAAAAACCTAACAATTTGGTATCAGAGCAAAAAGACGTTTAAAGATTTCAATTCTTGAACTATCATGATCACAAGATTCACACAAAATGGCAGTAGCAATGTATGAGATGGAGAAGTTTGATGGTAAAGGGGATTTTGGTCTTTGGAAGGCAAAAATCAAAGTCATTCTCGGTCAGCAAAAGGCTCACAAGGCCCTAATGGATCCATCCACTCTCCCAAACACTGTTACAGCTTAAGAAAAGGAAGATTGAGAGCTGGTAGCCTATGGTATATTAGTTCTAAATCTTAGTGATAATGTTTTGAGGCAAGTTATTGACCAGGAGATTGCCTATAGGATTTGGACAAAGTTGGAAGACTTATATGCTACTAGAGATCTTCCTAATAAAATGTACCTTAAGGATAAATTTTTCACCTTTAAAATAGATTCATCAAAGACACTTTCTGATAATCTAGATGAGTTAAAAAATATTGTTGCTGAATTTAAGAATCTTAGGAAGAAAATAGAAGATGAGAACGAAGCATATGTACTTCTAAATTCCCTACCTGAATCCTATAGGGAAATTAAAAATGCTTTGAAGTATGGAAGAGTTAGTATATCTATTGATGCAATAATATCTACCCTAAGAACTAGGGAACTTGAGTTGCAAGTAGTTAAAGAAGGAACAACCGAATGGAGAAGGACTATTTGTAAAAGGAAACTTCAAACCAAATCAATCTAAGGACAGAAAGCAGCAACATACAGATGAAAACAAGCCAAAATAGAAAATTACGTGTAAATATTGCAAAAATAAGGGACATTTAATTAAAGTTTGCTTCATCCTCAAAAGGAAAAATCAAGAGAAGGAAAAAGAGTCCAAAGGCAAGCAGCCTGAAGCCTCTGTAGTAGAAAGCTCCTATATCTACTATGATGCTTTAGCTTCAACTCTTGACAAGGTCACCTATGTTAAGCCCCTTGGGAAACATGATTGGGTTTTGGACTCCGGATGCACCTACCATATGAAACCTATGATACCCTGGTTTAACTCCTACAAATAGATAAATGGAGAAATAGTTTACATGGGGAACAACCAAGACTGTAAATTGAAGGCATTGGGTCAGTCTCCATAAAGGTCAAAGATGGGACTATCAAACTTCTAAGGAATGTAAGACATGTCCTATTTCTTAAGAGAAACCTAATCTCCTTTGGAATACTAGATGCAGTAGGGTGTGAATACAGGGGCAAATGTGGAACTCTTGAGGTCTTAAAAGATTCTATGGTAGTTCTTGTTGGGGAGAAATTCAATGACTTGTTTGTAGTCAGAGGTGTTGAAATGATGACAGGGGAATATGTTGCCACACCAAATGAGATGACAAAAGCTGATGTATGGCATAAAAGGCTGTCTCACATAAGTGCCAAGGGGCTATAAGCTTTATCTAAACAGGGAATTATACCCAAAGGAATTTCAGACAAGCTGACCTTCTGTGAACATTGTGTTTTGGGGAAAGCAACTAGACACAACTTTACCAAAGCACACCATTCAACTAAGGCAATTCTAGACTACATTCACTCAGACCTTTGGGGTCCAGCTCAAACTCCTAGCCTAAGCGGTTCAAGGTATTTACTTTCCTTTATAGATGACTTCTCAAGGAAAAGCTGATTTTTTT
Source organism: Benincasa hispida (assembly GCF_009727055.1). Classification (NCBI taxonomy): domain Eukaryota; kingdom Viridiplantae; phylum Streptophyta; class Magnoliopsida; order Cucurbitales; family Cucurbitaceae; genus Benincasa; species Benincasa hispida. The sequence goes on from NC_052360.1 coordinate 31,813,444, forward strand.
TTCTTAAATCTAAAGACCAAGTGTTTAATAAATTTAAAGAATGGAAACTCATGATTGAGAAGAAAACTTCTAAGGAAATTAAATACCTAAGAACAGATAATGGGTTAGAGTTTTGTAGTGAAGATTTTAATACATTTTGTAAGGAATTCGGCATAACCAGGCATAGGACAGTCAGACATACATCCCAACATAATGGGGTAGCTGAGAGACTCAATAGGACCATTATGGAAAGGGTCAGATGTTTACTCAGTGAAAAGTATTGGGCTGAAGCTGTTAGCTATGTTGTTTACACCTTAAATAGGTGCCCACATACATCCTTAAACTTTATAACCTCTGAAGAAAAATGGACAAAACATCCTCCTAACTTAGATAACAAAACTAAAGTCTAGGGCTGTGAAATGTATGTTTGTTGGGTTCATTGAAGGTGTAAAGGGCTTTAAAATGTGGAACTCTGCTGAGAAAAGGTTTGTAGTCAGTAGGGATGTTCCTTTTAGAGAAATGGAAATGTTCATGCAAAAAGAGAAGACTACAATTAAGATACCTAAAAGCCCTACGACTAGGATTGAGGTGGAGGCATCTATAGATCATGGCTCTCCTAATGACTCAGAAGAAGAAGAGGATATTGCAGGACAACAGGTAGAAACCACTGAAATACAACCTGACTTAAGTCAATACTCCCTAGCAAGGGATAGGCAGAGAAGAGTGATTGTTCCACCAACCAGGTACACTGAAACAAACTATATGAACCTAGTTTTAAATGTAACCATAGATCCAAGTGACCAGGAACCAACTAATTTTGAGAAGGCAGTAAGCTGCCCTAATGCTAGGAACTGGATTGAAGCTATGTGTGAAGAAATGCAATCACTGAGTGTTAATAACACTTGGACTCTAGCTTATCTTCCTAAAGGATGCAAGGCAATTAAGTGGATCTACAAACTAAAGGAGGGTTCTTTTAAGAATGAAAAGCCAAGGTACAACGCAAGATTAGTGGCCAAAGGATTTACTCAAAGGGAAAGTATTGACTACTCTGAAATTTTTTCACTAGTAGTTAAGCAAACATCTATCAGAATTTTACTATCCCTGATTGCTTAATACAATCTTGAACTAGATCAGCTAGATGTTAAAACAAATTTCTTTCATGGTTACTTAAATGAGGTCATCTATATGGTTCAACCTAAAGGTTTTGTGGAAAAGGGTAAAGAGGACCTTTACTATCTTCTAAATAAGTCCATTTATGGTCTTAAACAATCTCCTAGATGTTGGTATAGAAGATTCAATGACTACATTGAAAGTATTGGATTTCAGAAAAGCATATATGATATTTGCACCTATGTAAACTCAACCTTCTATAAGAACAAGGTGTACCTACTACTCTATGTGGATGATATGTTGCTAGCTGGGACCACTAAAGAATATCTAAATCATGTCAAAAATCTCCTAAAGAGAGAATTTGACATGAAAGATATGGGTCAGTCTAAGAAGATCCTAAGGATTGAAATTGATAGAGATAGGGGTTCCTCTACCCTAAGCATTAGTCAAACCAATTTCTGCAAGAAAGTTATTAGAAGGTTCAATATGTCTAATGCTAAACCTGTAAACATACTTATTGCTCAACACTTTGTCCTTAGCTAATTCACCCAAGGAAACCGACTTGGAACACCTAAATTAGATGTAAATGGTTTCTTATAGTCAGGCAGTAGGAAGTTTGATGTACCTCATGATCTCCACTAGGCCATTTATCTTATTGTGCAAGTCTAGTGAGTAGATTCATATCAAACCCAGGAAGAAGGCATTGGGAAGCTACTAAATGGATTCTTAGATATATAATTTGGTCTAAGAAATCTAAACTAATTTATCAGAGTTTTAAGGAAACAGATCTTGAACTTTATGTTATGTAGACTCAGATTTCGCAGGGGATCAAGATAAGAGAAGGTCCCTAACAGCGTATCTCTTCCTATATGACTCTAATCTATTAAGCTGGAAGGCTAATCTACAGTCAATAACAACCCTATCTACTACCGAAGCTGAATACATGACATTTTCAGAAGCAATAAAAGAGGCATTGTGGTTAAAGGGCTTGATAGAAGACTTTGGTATCAAACAAACAGTAGTTAAGATCTACTGTGATAATCAAAGTGCTATCCATCCTTCCAAAAACCCACATTATCACTCTAGAACAAAATATATTGACATTAAATATCTCTTTGTAAGAGACAGAATAGAAAAAGGTCAAGTCGAAGTCTTGAAAGTTCATACCTCAGAAAACATAGAAGATATGCTTACCAAGCCAGGGTCAAAGCTCAAGCTCAACAAGTGCCTTGATCTGATCGGCTTCGTTTTACCCAAAAAAGGATAAACAGTGGTCAGATTTGGAAGGGAGAAGTTATTCAGAGTTGAGATTAAGGTGAAGATTTGAAAGATATTAATCTCAAATAAAGCTCAACGGCTAGTTTTCATTTCAACAAACTTCATAACAGACTTGTAAACATATATATAGTTGTTACATCATTTTTTTTTTTTTTGTTTTTACATTCAATCTTCTACAAATTTGTGGAAGAAAGAAAACTTATCTCTGAAAAATAACTTCAATAAAATCATCTTCCCTTCCCGTGGACGTAGGCTTCAAACTAAGCTGAACCACATACATGCTTTTATTGCTCTTCTTTTCCTCTTTCTCTTCTTCAATTTGCATGCGTGATTTGATTCTTCATTCTCTGTGAATTTACGCAAGAACACAAGGAAAGGTTGAGAGTGTTAGAGAGATTTTCTGAAACTCGGTTGAAGAGAGAGGAAATTTTGTTTACCAAATGATTTTTTTGTCGGCCTCAAAGAATTCCTACTGATCGTTGATAGTGGTGTTATCCACGTGTTCTCGAGGCAACTGAGAGATGTGACTCACTAAGAACCTTTCGTTCTATCAAACCTCTCTTCTTGGGTTGGTCTCATCTCTTTGTGGGCCCGAAATCAAAAGAAAAACCCAATAAAATGAAAGAATCAAAACCATAAATCAAATCTAAAAGAAAAAAATAGAAACGGAAATAAATAGAATGTGGAGCATTATTCCATTTTTCATATGGTTTTGCTATTTTTATGTAAACTTCAACTCCTCAATTTCTCATAAAATTTTCATTGAGAAAAGAGGAAATGGTAAACAACAACACAATTTCCCTCGATGGAAGAAATTCTTGTTCTGGTATATATATAAAAAATATATTTAAATATTAACAAACACTAATTTATTTATTTACCAATTTCTCCTTATTTTTATTTACTGATAAGGACTCGCACGTGTTTATGAATTTTAAGGTTAAAAATTCAATTTTTTTAAAATTTTGAATCATGTCAATTTGTCTTAACAAAATTTTTATTAACCATAAATTTGACTAAAAAAATCCATTTTTATAATTATTTAGTTTGAAAGATATTAATTATTTTAAAATTATTTATGTTTGTATTATTTGTTGCTATTAATGAAATCCTAATTCTAAAATTTTACCATAGTATAAAGATAAAAAGATGATTATTGGGCTAGTTATTAGTTTTTTATTTCTAAGATTTGATTTGATTGGTTTTTTCTTTAAATAGATTTTTGTGTGTATATATATATTAAAATTAAATGCAAATAATTTTTTTTAAAAGAAACAAAATATTGTCATAATTTTTTTTTAACAACAATTTTGATATTGTTTTATATTTAAAACGTAAAATAGATATTCTTTAAAAGAAGATAAAATAGATACTTCATTTATAATTTTTTAAATAAAACATTAAACATATTTTTCTTTTCCACAAAACCTTATAGTTGTAAATTTTTCACATTCATATCTCTCTAATTTTCTCAACTCCTCTCTTTTATATCTCCTTCTTACGTAATTTTTTTCATGTCATCGAGATATCTCTGGATCACCATACCTAAATGGATTGCAATTAGATAAAAAAATTAAAATAATATAAACCCATCACAATTAGATACAAATAAATTAAAAGAAGAGTAAAACAAATACTATAACAAATTTGGATTTCAATAACATAATGGAATAGTACAATTAGGGTTGGAGAGAGAAAAATGTATCATAAATGTGAAAACATGGGTTTTTGGAGGGAAAGGAAATGCAATTTTCCGATTTCTTTTCATTATGCCGTTTATAAATGTCACCAATTTATGACATTTATTAATTGTCATTAAGCAGTTTCAATAAAATAAAATAAAAATCGTTTATTAAATTTAATAAAAGACCTTAACGAAGCCAAACAAGTTAAGCACTGTCTACAATTGATTTGGGTATCCTTCAAATTATCAGAAATAGCACTCTCAACTTTTCATATTTCAAAACTAGCACATTTTTTAAAAATTTGTTAAACTAGTTTTTATTAGTAGATCTTGGACGAGATCGACCACTGAAATTTAGTTAAAAAATTCATTTTTTCTAACTTATTAGTTGTTTGGGCCCTTTTGGATTAAAGAATGAGAATCTAGTATTTTTTTCAAATATTATCCACGATTATATGAATTTCTAAATATCTAAATGAATTTACTGATTAGATTTTTTTGGATGGATGATTGCATTTTGATTTTTAAATTTTGGAAAAGATAAATTTTGCAAAAAAAAATATGGAAAACATATAAAATCTCGATATTAATCTACTCGAGAATTCGTTAATCTCCATGTTAATCTGCCCGAGATTCATACCAAGATTTTATTCATTTTTCATACTTACTTTTCTTTCAAAAATTTAAAAATCAAAATTGATCATATGAGATCCATCTAAAAAATTCATTTGAATAATAGGTAAATTGATTTGAAAATTAAAAATTGAGCTCAAGATTTACAAATTACGCAATATTTTGATAAAATATTTAGTAAAGATAATCAAATTTGAGGAAGATTTGAAAATATATAAGATTTGGTATAAGATTATAGAAGATCACATAATATTTTGAAAAAGAGATGTAACGGTAAAGTTCAAAAGGCCAAAACGATAAGTTAGAAAAACTATTTTTTTAAACTAAATCTCGAACGTCCATCTAGGATGGATCCAAATTTTTTTAAAAAATGGCTAGTTTTGTACGATGTAAACTTAAAAAGATATTATTTATGATAATTTTCCGATATTTTTCATTCCACATCTTCAGCGCCATCTCCCACATTATTGGGGCTTCGGGTTGGTGCTTTTAGCGCAGAAGTCTCTTCTTCTATTTCGCTCCTCGATATCTTCTTCGATAGACTTCATCAACGATGAAGTCTTCTCCGGCATCGTAGTCGTGATCAGGTTGGTCCTCTTCTTCCATTTCGGTTTTGAGCGTTGGACTCTCTTTTGATATTGAAATTGCCTTCAGGTTGTTCGTCTTCAATGTTGAAGTTTCCACGGTTTTTTTTTTTTTTTTTTTTTTCTTTTTTTGAATCTTTTCTTTTAAGTTTTATTTTTATTATGTTCATCTTTTGTTAAGAAATCAAATATGGCACAAAAGAGTCGGTGTAGAAGCCAATGCTTGAGAAGAACAGAGAAACCTCACTTACCATTAGTAATTTAGCAGCTTAGGAAGGGTTTTTTAAGTTACGATAAAATTAAAAAAAAAAAAAAACACCAATATCGTTTCATGGAGTTTCTTTTTCTGCTTAAAGGAATGTTTTAGAAAATTGATCCTTCAAGATAACCATGCATTAAAGGCAAGTTAATTATAATTAGTAGTTTTATGTCGTATGTACTAGAACATCCCTTGTTTAGTTTGGGAATAAATTGTGTAAAATATGCACACTATGTTTGTTCCTTTTTCTGCTGTGTCCACTGCCTTTGTTTTGAGATTTTTTCTTTAAATTTTGTTACTTACCATACTATAGCAACCCACTGTCTGGAATTTTGGTCTAATTTAGGACTACATATAGTTTATGTAGCTTGTGTTCTTGCAGCCTATCCTCAAACATTAATGTTTTTGAAATAGAGGTATGCAAGTTTAATAACTATATAAAAAATGAAGAATATGACTTAGATACTTACCCTTTTATTCTAGCAATGTTGTCTAATATTTTGCCCCAAGCTACTACTTACGAAGAATAATGTTTGCCTAAGTTCTTGCAGCTTTATTCCTAAATTTGAGGATATTGACTTGAGTGGAGGTACATATATGTTAAATGACAAAGTTTGACTTAGGTACTTTGCTCTTATTGACAAAGTTTGTCTTAGCTACATTTTAGGAACATTTTAAGGGGTTTTGAGGGTAAAAGTGAGGTGTAGGCACTTTTTATTTCTATTGAGATTGAAAGTGTCACTTTAACACTTTTTAGGAACCTTTTACATGATTTTCGTAGATAAAGTATGACTTAGCTACATTTTAGGAGTACTGTAGGTGGTTTTCATAGTCAAAGTTGGCTTTTTGATACATAGGAACCTTTTTGTCTGTTTACCATATTTTGGTTTTACCCATGTTTGAGTTTAATAAATATTTAAGTCTATCAAAGTTGAAAATGATATTACATGCTATATACTCGTCTGTTGACCATCTCTGTGGTTTTATCCATGTTTGAATTTAAAAAATATTTAAGTTTGGATGTTGCCTTGGCCTCATGTTGTGGCTTTGAAAGATTAAAACTAAGCAAACATTTTCTAGAACCCATATAGACCATGATTTACTAGCATGTTCTTTAAGGGAATACTAAACTCATAGGAATCCTAAAATATTTGTTATTTAGTGTTATGTGTTTCTGCTACCATTTATAGACTACTATTATGTTATATATAGTGAGTGAAATATTACAATCCCAAATTCCCTCTCTATGGTATGCAAGTTAGCCTTTGCTTGTTGTAGGTAAGTAATTAAACTTCAAAATGTTTCAAGTTTGATTTGCTTGTAACTGACTTTGGGAAATCTTAATAGTACTGGTGTTCGCCTCTAGAATATGTTTTAAGTTTTGTACTTAGTTTCTAACCTTTAACACTTCTCTCTTTGTAGTGTTGGACGGATATTGTTATACCCCTTTCCAGATTACCCTCTTAATCTAGGAAGGGATGTGAAAATTGCAAATGTCAACCCATTTTATGACATCTACTGACCACCTGTTTCCCGTTAAACATGTTTACAACATGCAACCAACTCATTTCTTAAGCCGTTAGGCATTCAAAAAACTTCTTACATACTTTGGCTTAATATTCATAAATATTTACAGACATATATGTACATCTAAAAGGTTCCTCTCATCTCCAACTAATATGTACAACACATTGAGACAAAACAAGTTCATAATTATGACCTAGAAGACACCGATCTATCTAATAAACTGATGATGTGGCAGATTGTTTGCAGTAAGCTAGGCACCAGCAACTCGATCGCTACATGGGAAAGAAAATATTTTAAAAAGTGAGCTAGGAAGCCTAGTGAGTGACTAGTTAAGTATAAAATGCTTGGAAGCATAGTCAATGAAAAACCAAGAATAGGTTTTTAGAGCTCAGAGTTTATAAGACTTAGAATTTAACTAGCTTAGCAAATCCACGATCATCAAAAATTATTTTCATAATGTCAAACCCGGAATATTAACAAAAACCTTAGAAACATGGGAAAACATGCTTATAAATCTCATAATTCCTAAAACATATCTAAAACTTGTACTCTAAGCCTTAGTTGAGGTAGAGCAAGCTAGATACACTCAGCATCGATAAACTTAGCTGATGCAGTGTGATCTCGATACAATCAATGTTGATAACTCTCATATGTGCACATAGAAATGTCCCCAAAAGGCTAAGCATCCCAGCACATGGCTCAAAACCTATGTGTGTGCCAAGGTGGGTCCCAAAGACCTATCATACTCAATCTCTGGACTTTTGGATACCTTCATCTCCTTGAGTATCGAGAGTCTCTAAATCAGGCTACATACTTTGAAGTTTGTAAAACTATACTTTTAAACATTAGGGTTTGCATTTAATCCATAGATAACAAAGCATGAAAAGCTCATATCTATCCTTAAAATTATAAAGTTAAGAATCATGCTATTTAAGCTCAAATCATATAATCATGCTTAAAACATAGCTCTTGAAAAGATAAAACATCAAGCTTATGATAAGTAAACCATATTCAACAATTCATCAAAATAACCCATTCATTTTTGGGAAAATGATACTTTGAACTAATTAAGAGAATTTATTCTTAAAACATTTGTCACTCACTGTCACTAGTTAGTTCCCAAAAGCATGTGGGCTATTCCAATTTCTATTTCATAGCTCCCTTAGTTTCTAATTAATCCTTAAATTCCTTTTAGAGTTTATATTTAGTCATTTTTGTAGTTAAAAATCTATAAGGCCCTTAAATGGACTAAAAAATTGCTTACCAACTCCAAAATTCCAAATCAAGTCGATGCCAAGCCCACGACAGTTAGGTGCACGACTAGGGATAGACGTGGGTGCTGAGACACGCACACAGGCACATAGACGCGTGCACAGGGTGTCCTGATGAGCGGCATGGGTAGCAGCGCGCTCGCACGGACTAGGTGTCGAGGGCATGCGGGCTAGGCACGAATGTGTGTGGCTTGGCATTGAACGTGCACGATGTTGAATGTGCGTAGGCTGGGCGTCAATGGTGCGTGTGAGTGAGGCACATGAGGCATTTTGCTTGTGTGGACAGCGTCGAATGTGTGCGGGCACGGGCGATGGTGGATGCTTGGTTGGACGTCGTTGCATGCACAGTGGCTTTGCAATGAGCGCTGCACTGGGTGTCCATCGACAGGCTAACCTCCACTTCTAGTTTCTTCAACCTCCATCCAGCAGTCTACTCTTGAGCACCTTTTCCAGATTGCATTTTCAATGCACAAATCATCATTTCCAGCCAAATTAAATGCAAATTCTTTTCATAAACCTCTTTGACACCCTATTAGCTAACTTACCTCCAATACTAAGTTTCTAATTCCTCCTCAATTCACTAAACACTCTAGCTTGCTTTTGTTTGCTCAAAGCTCAGACCCACCTTGAATTTTCTTCAATTTCATCAACTTTCCAGCTGAATTTCACCATAGTAGCCCTCGGTCTCCTTCACTCATCAATCTCTGATTTGGCTGAAAAAAATCCTCCTTTGCTTGAGTAGATTGGGCAAACCGAGCTCCTTCTTCTTTCCCTCATTTATACAACCGATTGCATGCTCTTTTTCGCATATTAGATTGACATCTCATGCCACTAGTCTGTCTTAAGCTCCTATTAAGCTACCTCAATTAATAAATAAATAACAGTAAAAAATATGGTTTTCCAATCTTATCCAAATTTAATTAAAGAAAACTAAATTCCCTAAACTTCCACCAACCTCTTGGGTCCCTTCTCCTCTCGGACACTTAAACAACTTATGCTTTCTCATCTTCCTCACCTTCAACACATACTTCCTTTCTTATCCTCACCTTCAACGCATAGATTTTTCCTTAGCCAAATTCCAGCCCCCCCCCCTTCATTTCAGGTTCCACGCGTAGCCTACAACTTTAGTAAATTTTTCCTTTCACTCCCACACTTAGGCTACCTACCCTTCAATGCCTTAACATACAACTCCTTCTTGTCTTCATTTTACAAGCTGAATGCCTAAACCTCTCCTTCCCAATTCAGTCTTAAATTTACTAATTGTCTAAAGACATTCCTCCCTCAAAGGCAACGTCAACATAGTTTAACTTGAGAAAATTTAAAGTTGAGGGCTTACAAATTACCTTTTCCTTAAAAGAATTTCGTCCTTGGAATTCAATGAACATCCTCAAGAAAAGAAGTGGAGATACCTACTTTTCATTTGATCTGCACTCTCCCAAGTTGCTTCATCAATTTTGTTGTTCTTCCACAATACCTTAACTAGTGGTATTGTCTTGTTTCGTAGTATCCGTTCCTTCCTGTTTAAAATCTACACAGGTTCTTCTTAAGCTGCACTAGTTATGACTCAAGAACATGAGTTGGATCTGGAAATACTTCCTTAGCATCGGCACGTGGAATATATCATGAATCCTAGACAACTCTATAGGCAAAGCCAACATATACATTGATGACCTTATCCATTCTAGAATCTCATAAAGTCCAATATATCTTGGACTCAGTTTTCCCTTCCTTTCAAATCGTAGAACACCTTTCCATGGAGATAACTTGAGGAAAACTCTATCTCTATCCTCAAACTCTAAATTTCTTAGTCTTTTATCTGCATAGCTCTTTCACCTATCCTGAGCTGTCTTCAGTTTCTCCCTGATCAACTTAACATTCTCTGAAATAGCTTGGATCAACTTTAATCCTATCAACTTCCTACCTACTTTATCCGAACATGCAGGTGTTCTGCACTATCTGCCATACAATGCCTCGTAGGGTGCCATTCCAATCCTGGAATGATAACTGTTGTTGTAGGCAAACTCCATCAATGATAGGTGTGAGTCCCAACTTCCCTTAAATTGCAGTACACATGCTTTTAGCATGTCTTCCAATGTCTGTGTGGTTCTCTTTGACTGACCATCTGTTTGGGGATGAAAAGTTGTATTAAAGTGTAACTTAGTTCCAAGTGCCTGTAGCAAGCTAGGCCAAAACTTAGAAGTAAACCTCGAATCTCAATCAGAAATAATTGACACCGGAGCTCTATACTGACTCACAATCTCGTCGATATATAATTTGGCCAACTTATCCAGAGTAAATTTTACCTAGATTGGCAAGAACCGTCCTCGAATTTACTAAGGCGTAGGCATCATCACATGCTCCCACTTCCACTCAGGAATAGGAAATGGATTCAAGAGTCTTGCTGGCCTTTGACATTCAGGCTTAACTTGTTGACAAATCAAACACTTATTCACACACTCCGCTATCTCACATTTCATCCTTGACACTAGTAATGCCTCTTCAAAGTCTTATACATTTTTGTACTCCCTGGATGCATAACATAAGTTGAACTATGAGTTTCTTCAAGGATTGAATTCTTTAAAGTCAAGTTATTAGGAACACAAAACCTGTCTTGTTTCATTAGGGCTCCATCATGTCTTAAAACATAATCTGCCTTCTGGTTCAAACTCACCTATATTGCTAGCTTTTTAAGAACTGGATCTCCTGGTTGGCTTCTAATAATATCCTCCACCAAGGTAGGCCTCACCTGAAAGTGAGCAAGTAGACCTCCTAAGCCTTCTACTGTTACAACAGAATTAGAACTCCTCAACTCCCTTAATAGAGATACCCTAATGGCATTAAGTGAAAGCCTTAGGATGCCTAGACTTTCCTACTCAATGCGTCAGCTACAATATTAGCTTTCCCTGGATGATACTCTAACGTGCAATCATAATCCTTGATCAACTCTAACCATCTCCTCTGCCTCAAGTTTAGCTCTTTTTGATCAAAGATATACTTCAAGCTCTTATGATTAGTATGGATATGACACCTCTCATCAAACAGGTAATGTGTCCAAATCTTCAGCACTAAGACTACTGCTGCTAACTCTAGGTCATGTGTCGGGTAGTTGCACTCATGCTTCTCCAGCGGCCTTGAAGAATATGCAACCATTTTTCTATCATGCATAAGAAAATGGCCTAAACCTTATCGTGAAGCATCACAATAAATCTCAAACTTTTTCCCTGAAACTGGAAGAGTTAATATAGGTTCTATCACGAGCCTCTTCTTTAACTCCTAAAAACTTTGTTCACACTTTTTTTAGACCATTCAAATTTAGCATTCTTCTTTGTTAAACTCGTCAATGGGTGAGAAACCTTCCACAAATCGTCGATAATAACCTCTTACACCCAGAAAACTACGAACTTCTGTCACTATAGTGGATCGTTTCCACTTAACTATGGCTTTAGTTTTATGAGGATCCATACTAACACTTGCTGTTGTACTACATGACCCAAGAACACAATCAGATTGAGCCAAAACTCACATTTATTAAATTTGGCATATAACTTCTTGTCACATAATGTATGTAATGAAGGATCTCTTATTCAAGAGAACCAATGTGCGGAAGCAAGATCTTACCATGCCCATTGTGAAAGAATAAACGCATTCATAAACATACAAGAACAATTATGCATTATAGAGAAAATTACAGCATGTTTTCTTACTAAAACAAAGGGAATCAAGAGACATACCTTTGAAGAACTCTTCTTCATGTATTCCCTTGATCTACACTGGTCAGGCGTCCCAACGAAGTCTCAACGATCACGAACGCAAAGAAACAAGGAGAAATCGTATAGTAAACTCTCGCTCTCGTCGCAATCGTATCGCAAACTCTCGCTCTCATCACAATCACGAACTGTCTGATCTTCGAACGACAACCTTCGACACTACCACTCGGTAACCTTGGTATTCTCGGAGTGAGAATCCAGGAGTTGTGGGCTCTGTGTGAATTTGGTAGAGAGAAGGAGGGTGTATACGATCGAACTACACGATCGAGTAAGTGGGAGAAAGGTTTAGTCTATCGTATAGACAGTGGGTACTCGATCGTCTAGTAATCATCTAGCAAACTCTCGCTCTCGTGAGCAATCGTCTAGTAAACTCTCACTTTCGTCTAGTAACCTCTCGCTCGATCGTTTAGTCTCTCGAAAGGGATATTAAAAAAATATAGTAACTAATTTATCATATTATATTTATAACATAGAGTAATTTGATAATGAAGCGAGTATTCAAAAAATGAAAACTCTTTTCATTTTATTTTTTAGTTATAAAAACTGAAATTAATCTCCCACTTGCATGAAAGAAATAACCAACTAAAACAATTATCTCATAATTGTTTTTATTATAAATAAATATAATAACTAACTTATCATATTATATTTATAATCTATAGTTTTAATATCACATCATATGTAATATTTAAGCCATAGTTTTTTTCTCCTTTATTTAATATAATTCATATTTATATCAATTTCTCCATTTAATGTATCTAATACATCAAATCAATTATATCACATATAATTGAACTAATTTAATTATATCATATATAATCAAATTTCCTCTTGTTAATTTGAACATTTTAAACTAACCCAAAATCTGATTCTCAACTTGAATTCATTGAGCTACCAAGGGGACTTTATGGACCTGTAGCTTAAAGCTCCAACGACACGTGAATAACTGACTAAACTCTTTAATCACAATATCCACCATCCGTTAACTGCCGGACACTCCACTAAAGACTAACAGCTGCACTCTTCGCACTACATATATATTTTCTGTGTCTATTAGAAATAACCAATCAACAGTACGATGACCCTTCATATATTACTCGTAAGTACAGCTGGGCCAATTTACCATTTTGCCCTTGTAGTTACATCTAACTTCTTACGTACCACTGATTTCTCTAATGAACAATACATCATAGTCTTACTATGAGTGAACACTTCCCTATCTACTTACCCCTACTTCGGGGAAGGAGTGAATTCCTTTTTGTATAGCTGAGTTCCCAACTCCTCAATCAGACGAATCCCCAAAGTGGTAGGTTTGAGTTGGCAATCTGGACACTCGTACCTATGCAAATCAAAGGACTGCTCTCATAGGCAGGAGTTCCTAACTCATTCAGGATTAGTGTCATGTTACCTATGGTCATCCTAGTGAAATGAAAGTCTTTATCATGAACGACATTATATAACGAGACTAAATATTTCGTGGTCCGGTCTTATACAAACTCCTTTGTATAGGATATCCTCACTCGCATGTGGCCACATGAATGATCAGGATCAGACCATCTGTAGCACTTTACAACACTTGTAACATCTACAAAGCGGGTCGTATCCATAATGTCACCAGGATAAGGTTTCCCTCCTTTATCCATATACTACGGACCATTTAGGTTATCACTTAAGGCATGATCCACTTATATGTCTCCATATACATGCTTAAGTTACAACGATAAACAGGGATCTTAGTTTATTGGTTTTTGGTTAAAGCAATTAAAAAATCTCATATTTCATATACAATAGTGAAGAAAATATCTCATATTATTACATCACAAATGTTTGTTCATACACATGTTTACAAACTACAGGACCCTACGAGATTTAGGGCATCAACCCCAACAATCTCTCACTTGTCCTAAAGCTAGTGGGTGTACAAGATAAAAACAATTACAAAACAATAAACTATGGCACTAAGGCCCAATACAAAATCTCCTACTTACCTTAGTCTAGTCGTGGACGGTCCCGTAGACCCATGCTCTGTAGGTGATCCTAAAAATCTGTAGCCGTGAGAGCCTTCGTAAACGGGTCAGCAACGTTGTACTCCGAAGCTATCACGTCCCATCGATGCACAATCTCGCGGATGAGATGATACTTCCGCTCTATATGTTTGCCGCACTTGTAACTCCTAGGCTCCCTAGGATTTGCCACATCACCACTTTTATCACAATAAAGGGTGATGGGCCTAGACATGTTCGGAATAACTTCCATATCAGTTAGAAATTTTCGTAACCAAACGACCTTCTTAGCAGCTTCAGCCTGAAACGTGTGATCAAAATTCTAGTACAAGTGGGAAAGCATATGAGAAGTTAGACAAACCTGGAGATTATGATGCTTCTCTTGACATGCCAATTGCCTTAAGAAAAGGCACCAGGTCTTGCATTAAATATCCTATGTACAACTTTTTATCTTACAATAATCTGTCTTCTAAGTTCAGGGCTTTCGCTGCCAGTCTTGACACAACAACAATACCAAAAAACATACATGTTGCTATGGAGATTCCAGAGTGGAAGACTGCCATTATAGAAGAAATGAGAGCTCTTGAAAAGAATAATATGTAGGATCTTGTTACTCTCCCAAAAGAACATAAAACAGTTGGGTGCAAGTAGGTGTCCACTCTGAAGTATAAATCTAATGGTACTTTAGATAGGTATAAGGCCAGACTTGTAACGGAAGGGTTTACTTATACTTATGATGTGATTATTCTGAAACATTCGAGTTATTCTCTTTGTTGCAGTAAATAAAGATTGGATTCTCCACCAACTTGATGTGAAAAATGCCTTTCTCTATGGTGATTTAAAAGAAAAGGTGTATATGAATCATCAGGTGTGTAAACTCAAAAAGTCCTTGTATGGTCTGAAACAGTCCCCGAAAACTTAGTTTGACAAGTTTACTACCTTCGTTAAGTCCCAAGGGTTCACTCATGAACACTCTGACCATACATTGTTCACGAAAAAGTTAGTATCTGGGAAAATTGTTGTCCTAATCGTATATGTGGATTGTCTTGTCAAGAGATGATATTGATGAGATCACCAAATTGAAAAAGAAGATGGCAGACGAGTTTGAAATCAAAGACCAGGGAATCTAAATTATTTTCTTGGAATGGAAGTGGCCAAATCAAGGGAAGAAATCTTTGTCTCACAATGGAAGTACACCCTTGACTGGTTAAAGGAAACAGGTATGACTGGATGCAGACCTTCCTATAGAATTCAATGCTAAACTGGGAGATTTTGTTAATAAAATTCTAGATGATAAAGAAAGGCATCAACGTCTAGTGAGAAAGTTAATTTACTTGTCAGTCAATTTATGCAGGCACCTTATGAAGAACATATGGAAGCTATGAATCAAATTTTGAGATATTTGAAAAGCACTCCTGATAAAAGTCTAAAGTTCAGAAAAACTGACAGGAAATACATTAAGGCCTATACCGACTCTGACTAGGCAGGATCAGTGATTGACAGAAAGTCTACCTCAGGGTACTGTACCTTTATGTGGGGTAACCTGGTTACTTGGAGAAGTAAAAAGCAAAGTGTAGTTGCTAGAAGTAGTGTAGAGGCAGAATACAGAGCTACGAGTGTGGGAATTTGTGAAGAAACTTGGTTAAAGAAAGTACTGTCTGATTTTCATTAAGATGGTATCTTACCTATGAAACTCTATTGTGATAATAAAGTTGCTATAAGCATCGCCTATAATCCAGTTCAACATGATCGAACAAAACATATGAAGATTGACAGACACTTTATACAAGAGAAATTGGACAATGACAGTATCTATATTTCATATATTCCATCAAATCAACAAGTTGCAGATGTTCTCACAAAAGGGTTACTTAGGCAAAACTTTGACTCTTGCGTTAACAAGTTGAGTCTGATTGATATCTATGCCCCAACTTGAGGGGGAGTGTTGGAAAAAATGGGCTTAGTTGATCGTTTATAGTCCCGGGGATATTATAGTTATTTACTTTACCCTATTTTTCTTTCCTGTTTTGTATTTAGGCTTGTTGGAGCCTATAAATAAGAATCCTCTTGTATTCCTCACATTATGTAAAAATTAATAAAACGGAGACTCTCTATCATGGTTTTTCTCCTTGTTCTAGGGTTTTCCATGTAAATCTTGTGTCTCCTCTTTCTCTCTTTTAACAAAACTAATTAAAAGATTAAACGTATTTCTGATCTTATTAGAAATAAAGTGATCATAGATCTAAAGTGAATCATATTTTGAACTATTTAAAAAATTATTTTTAACCTATGTGAGCATGCAATTCTTTATTATAGATTTTAATTTCTAATTTCATTTATTTATAACTATTATAAACAATAAATTAAATAAATTAAAACTTAAGATTGCATCATATTTATAAATTATCTAAAGTAGTGTCATGCTTCATGCAATCTCATTTTCATTACTTAATATATATAACATTTATATAATAAAGTAATAAAAAAAATATTAACAACATGCACCCATCCAATTTAGCTATATATTATAACAATTATAATATAAATGATGCATGGTAATGTTATTAATGCATGCATTCATATATTATAACTCTTATATTATATGATGCATGAGCATACTTTAATTAAATAATGCAACTATGTTATAATATTTATAATATTCATGATGCGTGAATAATGCATAACCTATGGTGGAATTTTCTATATATAACATATATTATGTCATATATCATAAAATTAAATCATACATCCAATGCATAATTGAAAAAAATAAATAAACAAGTTATTGGACTAGGATTGACTTCCTAACAATTAATTAAATTAATATAATATCTATATTAAATTAATTAATTAAAAACAAACTATTACAATAATAATAAAGAAATTAAGTTGTTGCACTGCCTGAGAAGAACCAAACCGCTCGCGAACTGAACTGTGAATTGCGAACCGCTGACGAATTGGCTCCATCGTGCACGTCCTTCGCGTTTGAGAGCGTCACAACACTGTACCCTAATGTTTCGATGCTATAGAAATTTTCTCAGTCGACTCGCATCGGAGCATCACGACGCTAGGGTATAGCGCCACGATGTTGTTGTACAGAAAGCTTCTATATCGTTTCGACTCTAATTTATTCCATTTTGGCCTGAAACATCCACATCTTCGCCGGAACAAAACACGAACGACATAGACTATGAATATACAAACTCGATTGCAATTAACACCAAAAAACAACAGGCCTTTATGTTGGGTTGTATGTCCTAAAACTCATGGTTTTTAGACACTAAACATATTCTATTTGACAATAAAGTTGTTATTGAAGTTATTCAATAAAAGATGTTATTGGATAAGTGAATTGCACATTTTAACCCTAAATTTAATCAACTAAGAACTTCTAGTTATAATATGAATACTTGAACTTTATATGGAGACATAAAAGTGGATCAAGTTTGAGTAATAGCCAAAACGATCTATAGTATAGGGATAAAGTTGGGTACCTTAACCTAGGGACACTTTCGGATGTGGTTCACTTTATATTTAATACAAACGATGTGATTTTGAAATGTTCCTGTGGAGACATATAAGTGAGGGTGTCCTATGCAATGAGTTTGCATAAGACCGGACCAAGAAATAGTCACTTTTACTTTTAACGTCGTTTACTGATAAGACTGACTATTTCAATTTGATGACTTGGGTAACTCGATCTTAATCCTGAGCTAACTATCAACTCCTGTTTATTCGAGATTATCCTTTAATCTGTATGGGTGAGAGTGGCTCAACATCGCTGACTCAATAAGCCTCCCGTTTTAGGGGTAAGACCGGGTAGATAGTTGGGGACATAGTCCTACAAGATGAAATTCGCTCCTACCCAATTCTATGGATAGTAGATAGGTTGTTCTCTTAAGTGCTGTCTCCGGGTCTTGAACAAGGGGCCCCACCTTCTCATTGGTCCAAGAGGGACTCGATTTAATGGTTGGATCATAAACTAATTGTTCATTAGAAGATCAGTGGGATTTAAGGAATAAGATGTAATTACAGGGGTAAAACTGTAATTTTGACCCAACTGTAATTACGAACAACCTGTGAATGATCAATTTACTAAGCATGGTTAAATCAAATGGACAGAAATATATCTACAGTGAGGAGAGTATAACTACTGGCTTTAGTGGAGTGTCCTGGTAGTTAACTAATGTTGGTTAATTAGGTTAAAGAGTTTAATTGGTTAATCTCATATCGTCGGAGCTCACGATTTGTAAAATTCTCATTTAATTTACGCTTTGTACCACATGAATTAGATAATAGGATCTTGTTAATGAAGCAAAAGAGTCAAGCATATATAGATTATCAATTGAAGAACCAGTACCAATAAACATGGAATCTTAAAAAAGACTAAATTTATTATTTTCAAAAGAACAAGAAAAACCAAATTTGTCCAATCTGGAAATAGAAACTAAATTCCGTCTAAATGACGGTACAGAAAAAGTCTCATTCATATCCAAATAACAACCAGTTTTTAAATGCAATCTAAAATTCCCAATAGCTTCAACTGGAACTGCTTTGCCATCGCCCACATAGATGAATCTTTCAGCACTTGGTGGCTGGCTTCACAAGCAACCCCTTCTTTGCACGTCATTTTGCGTATCTGGAACAATTTTTCTTGAAGTGACATTTCTTTTTCAGAAAAACAAGGATTTTGAGTAACCTGTTTCTTTCTCTTATTCTGTTGAGATGTCCTTTCTGTAGCACTGGTAGATTTTCTTTTCTTCTTATCATGAGAGTCAGTTGCCAAATGAACACTTTCCATCCTTTTTCTCTTAATCCTATCTTCATCTTGCACACATTATGAGATAAGCTCATTAATACTTCATTTATCCTTCTAAGTATTATAGCTGATCTTAAATGAATGAATTGTGCAAGAAGAGAGATAAGTACCAGATGTACGAGCAAATTTTCATTTATCTCGATATCAAGTGCCTTTAGTTACTTGCAAGATTAGACATTTCTATAATGTACTCCCTTATGTTCCTATTGTCCTTATACATCATGGAAGTTAAGGAAGTTAAAAGACTACTTGTTTCATCTTTTTCATTTTTAGCAAAATATTTCTCAATTTGAGCAAAGAACTTATTGGTATTTTCACTTTCCGTGATAGAGCCTTGAAAAGACTCTGGAATGGAATGCCTAATGATCATCAAACACATGCGATTTAACCATTCCCACTTCTCTATAGTAACCGTATTCAACTGTTCTCAGTAGAAGTAGGTTTATCTGAATGCAAGGTCCAAATCCATACACCCGGGAAGTATTTTTTAGCTTTCCTTTCAAATCTTGAAGTTCGATCTATTCAACTTAAGGATTGAACTTAAATTTCAAGATATTTCAGTAAGACCAATTGAAACAATAACAACAAAACATATACTCACAATTAAAATATAACAAAATAATTTCACATATGTGGTGGGCCTAACAAGATACCTAGCACAACATTGATGTTCAGCCTTTGGGCAAAAACACCAATTGTAAATGGTACTCTCAATGCAATAATCAAAGGGCTAGTTGCATAAATAGAATTCAAGCCCAAAATAATAGAATATGTAGTACAAAGAAAAAATAATTGCATATATAGATCAAAAAATGGTAAAAGACAAAAAAACCCATGCCTAGCCACCATTTTGTTCGTTTCTTCCCGATTTTCTCAAATTAAAAGCTATCACTAATAGCAGCTATCAATAATAACCACTGATAGCTGCTATCAGCTGCTATCGCTGATAGCTTCTATCAATTGCTATCGATGATAGTTGTTATAAGCGATCGCTTTCAAATTGAGAAAAATTAATACAATCTTGAAATATTGACTTTTAATTTGCTATCAATTATTAGTAGTTATCATTGATTCACTTTCATCAATTGGAATCAACGTTGAAATATTACTATTTAAGGCTATTCGTGGCTATTACTGATAGTAGCTATCAGTCGTTATTATTGATAGACTTTCATCAATTAGAATCAACCTTGAAATATTAACACTTAAGGTTATCAATGATAGACTTCTATAACTGGTTATCACCTTTGAAAAAAACTCGATATATAGATATCACCTAAGTTTTATCATCGATATCACTAACATCACTCATATTGTGGTTATCAGTGATAGCTTCTTTCACTGATAACATCAATAATAAGATGTTATCAATGATCTCACTGATATCATACTATCAGTGATAGTTCTCTATCACTGATAACGTGCTATTAGTGGTAGATTCTATCACCGATAACGTGCTATTAGTGGTAGCTTCTATCATCGATAACGTGCTATCAGATAGCTTCTATCATCGATAACATGCTAACTTCTATCGGTAGTAGCTTCTATCAATCATAGCCACTGAACATATTTTTGCCCCTTTCTTGTCCTTCCCAAACATTTATAAGTCTCTTTTCTTTTCGATGATAGATTCTATCACTGATAAACATGCTATTAGTGATAACTTCTAGGCATTCCACTTACATTTTAGTTCAAGATTCAACTTTATTAATTAAGTTCACTACGTTGGCTATCAATGATAGATTTCTATAAGTGACTATTAACTACGAAAATATAATCAAAGATTAAGCTATCAATGATTGAAAATATTAGTGGCTATCACTAATAGACTTTCATTTGCTATTTATATTTATTATTTGTTATAATAATCAAACTTGATGATTGGCTTGTTGGTGTTAAGTCACTTATGAATTGAGTACTTTCAAGTTCTGCCTATGGAACATTAGCTCATAATTCTTGTGAAAAAAAAGGGAAGAAGAAAAAATTCAAATAAAGGAAAGAAAAATTTTAAAAATAAGAGAAAGAGAAGAAGCAAAAACTGAAAAAAGGAAAGAAAATTAAATAAAAAAACAAAGCAAAAATCGGACAAATGAGAGAAAAACTAAAAAAAGAAAAAGAGAAAGAGAAGAAGCAAAAACTGAAAAAAGGAAAGAAAATTAAAAAAAGAAAGGAAAAAAGAAAGAAAGGAAAGAAAATAAAAAATAAAGGAAAGAACAAAAATCGGATAAATGAAAGAATAAAAAAAAAGGACAAGAAAATAAAATGAAAAAATGTAAAAGGGAGGGAAGAAGCAAAAATCGAAGAAGATAAAGAAAATAAAAAGACTAAAAAAATGTGTACAACAAGGGAGGACGAAATTGAAAAAAAGAAAAATCAAAGATTGACTAATCAATTCATTCATATTTACAAATATTTTAAAGATGTAATATATTTTTAAATTTTTTCTCTTATTCTACTATGTATTACAAATATCCATAATCAAAATACTCTGTCAAAAAATAACTTTTTTTGGACCGACTATCTTTCATATAGACAATCCTTATAATTGTCACAAACTCATTACCACATGCATAACCACAATTTGGCCAAATAATTATCTTCCTTTAGGTCGATAATTATCCGCATAAATTTATGAATATGCACATCTTATATTTTATAATTAAATTAATCTAGATAACAGATGCTACTTTGGTAACATATTATTTATCCAATTCAATCTAAAATATAAGACACAATAATATAATAATATTATTGTACAAAATAATAGAAGAATAATACGATATATCGTTTCAAAATTCACCCAATGCACACACATAATACATTTAAAGCAACATAAACATGTGAATATCACCAAATATTATTTATCAAATTTAAATTTAAATTCACTAAAAGATCAACCAAATTTAAATTTAATTTTATCATATTATCAATCAAATTTAAATATAAACTTAAATCCACAAATGATTGAACCTAAATTCACAATATGATTAATCTAACTTAAACTTGAATTATCAATCAAACTTTAGATTGAAATCGATAAATTTATCAATCAAAAACCAAGAGACATCGATAAGAATTTTATCAAATTATTAATCAAGAAAACTTAGAAACATCAAATAAGAAATTCAATCGGCAGGCGAGACCCTCAATTGGAAATTAATCCAAATGATTGATAAATTCAATACTATCAAACTATTTAAAGAAAATAACAACTGAATTCAATCTATTTAAGAAACTATCAAATTCAACGCAATAAAATTTTTTTAAAAAAATTGAATTCAGTGGATTGGATAAGCCAGCAAGATTCATCAATTGCCTACACAAGAGCCTTCAGATGTGGCAACCATCGTCGATGAAATCTGCAACCATCACCGATGAAATCTGCAACCAACGTTAAGGGTTCCTTTTGTTGTGTTGCTCGCGTCGCGACGGGGAGATTTCTCCCCTTTCTTTAATTAAATCATCTTTAAATACTTTAACCAAAATCAAAATTGTATCACAATACTTATAGAAAACGAACATAAACCAACAATCTAACGTGAAAATCTTGCTCCGATATCACTTATTAACATAATTACTTTAAATCTATATTGAAAAGATAAACCATAAGATCATTCATACCAAATTGTCAAGTATATATACATATCAGATTCCATTGAAAGAATATGGTCTTCCTCAACTAAAACACCGAATGTCCTTAGTGGGATCTCTCTACGTTATATTGTTTTGGTATATAAGGGACCATAGTCCTAAGGTCTTTTTATATACTAGTTCAATTGGAAACCTAAGTCCATAAGAATCCAAAGCCTTCATTAATTAGATCACATATGTGATTCAATTTAATAAAATGATAAATTATTAATCTATATACATCGTTTATATTTTAATTATACGTATTATTATTTAAATACGTCTAATAATTTTTAAACAAGTGGAAAAGTTTAAGGACATTTTCTTTTATAATTTAACCTTAGTGAAATAGTTACATATTTATATTAATGATCTATTTCCTCGAGGAAAATACTCCATTATCCAAGAGGATTTTGCTGCAAAACGTCAGGTGGATGTTTGTCGTTGTACCTCTATCTTCAAGCTTTCAGGGAGCTTCCTCAAAATTTTCAAGTTTACGTTGAATATGAGATTTCTGTCTTGAGCCAACTTGGAGTTGAAACAAAGACAGAAACAAGTAATTATTAGCTACTTTTTACCTTAATTTATGCAAACTAAATCATTAGGGTGTGTTTAAAAATAGAAAAATGAACCATTTATTTATAAATATATAAAAAAAAATGTCTTAGTGACACTTTGTTATATTTAAAAATAATTTTAACAAGTAGTCGAAGTGAAAGTTAATAAGATATCTGCCTTGAAAACACTAGTTTGGATGGAAATGTTGCTTTTTATTTTAATTTTATTATTATTATTTAAAGATTATTAGATGTATATGCAACATTGTTTGGTCGAATTGCAAACTTTTATCAAATATGATTCATATGTCAGTTAAAAATAATGTTGAGAGTGCATCAATTAATTCCCAGTTTTTTCAACTAAATTAATTGTTGGGTAATAGAAAGCAAGTCAATTAATTGAAATTGGTGATATTATTTCCATAAAGGAATAAAGCCTCACACAGCCATGTTTGATTTTGCATTATAAATGTCATTTACAATGACTGTTTAGTGGAAGATGATTAAAAGAAACCTTTAAAATTCTTATTTGTGGGCTAATTAGTGCATTTTCACTAATATAAAATTAATTAATATACAAATTAATGAAGGGACATATATGGAATTACAAAATTATCACTAAGGTAAGATTTATGAGTTATTTAGTCAACATATAAGCATAACAATTAATGGATATAATACATGCACTCTTCTTGTATATGGGACAAAAGAGGTATTTGATTTGTTTTAAGGTCAAAGTTTCAAATATCTCTTCTTGCATATTGTTGAATTAAAAAAACGTTAAATTAAAATTTTGGACATAAAAAAGTTAATTTGTTATAGATTTTGAAGTTCATGACAAAATTATAATGATTTTTCAAGTACGAGACAAATTATTACAACTCATTATTTAAAGACTAAATTGTTCCTAGTGTAAGTTTATGGATCAAAATATATATTTTTAACATAGGATTAAAAAAAAAACCATTTCTTTATCGAACAAACTTGAAGACGAGGGTTCATCTCCTTGGGACCTTGTTTCTTGAGGTGAGTGTACTTTTTCTTATGTTTTGTTGGTTTTTACTCTTGTTCTTTTCTTAATACATTTGGTTGTCTTTTGAATGTGTATTAACGTAACTAGATTATAAGGTCCTTCTCTTTATTGCAATTCAATATTTTTTTAAAAAAAAAAAAAGAAAAGACTAGATGCATGTATGGGAGTGATGGTTGAAGTAATTTTAGAAAAAGATTTTAGATAAAAATAAAATATATTGTATTTAGTATTTTTTTAATTAAAAATACTTTTAATCTCTAATTTCTTTCAAATTACAATTTAAGCCATGCAATTTATAATTTAGCCTTTATAGCTTAAAATTTGTTATAACATGGTTTTTATAGTTTTAAATTTGCAACGACCTATCATGCTAAATTTTGAAAAGGTTTAATAAATTTTTGAAAAGGAAAATCAATTTATACTTCCAATGTTTGTGGGTTATATCAAGATCAAAAAGTCAAAAGAGTTAATGTTGAATAATTCTTTAAACTTGTTTAGTGACTAGAGAAGGCTAATTGAGTTTTAAAATGTTGTAAAAGGGACTCTGACTAAATAGAGTAATATCGCAACTAAAGTAGATTGAGAATAATAATAATGAAGAAGAAGAAGGGAGAGAATAATACACAATGATTTACATGGAAAATCCCTAAATAAATTAAGGTAAAACTCACCAGCAAGGATAGGCGAACTCTACTATAAAATAGGAGTTACAAACTTTCTTTCTTATAGA
Source organism: Benincasa hispida (assembly GCF_009727055.1). NCBI lineage: Eukaryota > Viridiplantae > Streptophyta > Magnoliopsida > Cucurbitales > Cucurbitaceae > Benincasa > Benincasa hispida. The sequence goes on from NC_052360.1 coordinate 31,838,308, forward strand.
GGAACACCAAGTTCTTTTACAAGAAGAAACTCTATATTTTATCTCTCACTTGTTTTTTTTTTTTTTTTTTTTTTTTTGGCAACCATGGGTCTTCACCTATTTATAGTTCAAAGAAACTTGGCCGTCAAGCAGATCCAATGACTCCAAATTGTTCTTGATAGATGTGAAGAATCCAATGGCTCCAATTTTCCTAGAGAGATGTGAAAGATCTAGGGGTCACAATTTGGTCTTGGACAATGTGTAAGATCCAATGGCCCAAAATAATCTTCTAAGAAACTTCTTGAATAATAAGGATTTTTCTTGATAATTATCCAACATTCTCCCACTTGGAGATTTGATTGAGAATCAATTACAACTCCACATCATTCTTTCTACCTTGTCATCTTCATGTTACTTATGTTTCTGCTAAGCCATTCGAGGATGGACACCAAATGAATTTTCAGCGTTGGCTGGCTTTGTCAAGTAATCTGCTAGGTTTTCTTTTGTATGAATTTTATACATATCCACTATTCCTTCCTCCACTTTCTCACGAATGAAGTGGTACTAGACTTGAATATGTTTGGACTTAGCATGGAAAGTTGGATTCCTTGCAAGATACAAGGCTCTCTGATTGTAACAAAATAGAGAAATTTTCTCATGTTCATGAGTGAGCTCCTTCAATAGCATTTTTAACCATATCGCTTGTTTGCTAGCTTATGTAGCTGCAACATATTCTGCTTCTATTGTTGACATAGCCACAACTGACTGTAGTTTGGAAACCCAGCTTACAACTCCGTTAGCAAGAGTAAATACATATCCAGTGGTGGATTTGCTTGGATCAAGATCACTTGTAAAATCTAAGTCTACAGATCCTCTGACAGTAAAGTCTAATCCTCCATAACACGATGCAACATTCATGGACCATTTAATGTATCTAAGGATCCTTTTAACAGCACTCCAATGCTCTCGACCAAGATTCATCATATACTGACTAACAACTCCCACTACATGTGCAATGTCTAGTCTAGTACAGACCATGGAAAACATTAAACTTCTCATTGTTGATGCATAGGATACTCGAGACATCTTCATCCTCTCTGCTTCACTACAAAGGCTCATACTAGATGCTATCTTGAAATTAACAAGAAGAAGAGTAGAAATTGATTTACAATCTTGCATGTTGAAGCGTTACAGAACCTTCTTCAGATAATTTTTCTAAGACAACCAAATCTTTCTATTATTTATGTCTCGATGAATTTGCATCCCCAGAATTTTGTTTGTTCGTCCCAAGTCCTTCATTTCAAATTCCCTAACCAACTAAGCCTTTAATTTTTCGTTATGATCTTTGTAAGGGTTTGCTACCAACAAGTCGTCTACATATTGTTGGGGTTGACGCCCGAAATCTCATGGGTTCTATTGTTTGTAATTGTAATGCACAAATGATTTATTTATTTAATAAAATATGTGATATGTTATTTGACATTTAGTAAAATTAACCCATAAAACCAATAAACTAATATCCAAGGTTATCTTTTATAGCTTAAACATGTATGTAGATCATGTTTGTTGTACATTACAATTACAAAATGGTCTATAGTAGATAGATAAGGTTGGATACCTTATCTAGACGACACTACGAACACGACCCGCTTTGTAGATGTTACAATTATTGTAAAGTGCTACAAATGATCTAATCCTGATCATTCATGTGGAGACATGTGAGCGGGGGTGTTTTATACAAAAGGGTTTGTATAAGACCAAACCACGAAATGAATAGTCTCATTATATTACGTCGTTAATAGTAGAGACTTACATTTCACTAGGATGACCATAGGTGACATGACTTGAATCCTGAGTGAGTTATGAACTTCCACCTATGAAAGCAATCCTTTGATTTGTATGGGTGAGAGTAGCTAGAACGGCGACTCAATAAACCTACTATTTTGGGAATTCGTCTGATTGGGAAGTTGGAAACATAGCTACACAAGACGAAATTCACTCCTTCCCTAATGTCGGGGTAAATAGATAAATTGCTCCCTTAAAACTGATTCCAGGGCTTGAACAATGTGGTGTCATACCCTCTCTTAGCCCGAGAGGGATTTGGTCATATGACTTATTATTCATTAGAGAGATTAGTGGTACTTAAGGAGTTAGATGTAACTATGGGGGCAAAATGATAATTTTGGTCCAACGATACTTAGAGCAATTTGTGAAGGGTCATCGCACTATTGGTTGGTCATATCCAATGGACACAGACATATAACGTAGTGTGACGAGTGTAGCTGTCAGTCTTTAGTGAAGTAACCGATAGTTAATGGATGTTGGATGATTTAATTAAAGAATTTTAATTAATTATCCGAGTACCATTGGAGTTTCAATGTACAGGTTCATAAGGTCCCCTCCGTAGCTCAACCGGGATTATTGAGAATTATTTTTTGATTAATTTGAATTGTTCAAATTAATTGAGGGAATTAATTATATGTGATATAATTAAATTAAATTATCTATATGTGATATAATTAAATTAAATTATCTATATGTGATATAATGAATATAATGTATTTGATACATTATAATATAAAGTTTATTTTGAGAGGAATTAAATATTTGAATATGATTCAAATACTAATTATATGGATGTGATTCATATAATAAATTTAATATGAATTCGATTTATATTAAATACCATGTATCATTGAGAGAAATTAAAACTATAGGTTATATTGTATTTGATACAATATAAAAACTATAGGTTATGTGTTATATTT
>NC_052360.1:31841061-31876774 GCF_009727055.1 Benincasa hispida
TTTAATTTAATTTTTTAAATTAAAGGAAGGGAAATAACTTCCCTCCCCTTAATTCTCTCTCAGATTAACATGATTAGTGGGGTAGTTTTATGGGATAATCATCTTCTTCACAGAGGATTTTCATAGAGTCTGTGTCCGTGTCATGTTATTGATTGATCTGCCAAAATCTCTCAAGAACTCCCTCCCTCTTCCCAAAAGAAAAAAATCATAGCCCACACACTCCTGAGGACTCTCTTCCCCTACAGAGAATACAGAGGTCTCATTTGTGGTGGTGTAGTTTTGATTTGAATTTCGAGTAAGGTTCGTGATCGGATTTATGAGGGATTTCATGAAGAAGGTTTTGGATTCAAGGGTGAGTTAAATTCCTAACCCTTTTTCCCTTTAATTCTCTTCTTGGCATGCTGTAAAATTATGGTTTTGCATAAATTATTGTTATGTAAATTTGCAATTCTATGTAAAAATTCGAAATTGGGACGATCCCATTTCGTATTCGAACTTCACTGTTCCTTCAGTTAGTATCAGAGTCAGGTTTCTTAGTCCTAATTTTTATTTTTCAGAATTTCTTTTACAAAATTATGGTGGGTGTGTATTCTATATTAATCATGTGATGAATGAATATTGAATGTCTTTGCAATTTTGGTTGTTTCGGGATTGGTCTGTTAGATTTACAACTTGAATTTTACAAATTTTTTTGTAAGGACCCGTTGTTTTGAGCATAATTCATGTTATAGAATCTGTAAATTCATAATCTTGAGTCATTCATGCAGTTTTCGACATTTTTTTTTCTTCTGAAAATAAGGCTCAAATCGGAGCAAAATTAGTGGTTTTCGCAACTGTACAGGGGCCGACTATACAGTAACGTTGCAACGTTGTGTCCAAGTGTTGCAATGCTACGATGAGACGGACGGAACATTTTTTCGTAGCATTGTAACGCTAGGTTATAGCATTGCAACACTCCGAGATGGAAAAAAAATTTCGGTTCACGCACGGTTCAGTTTGTGGCTCAACTGGTTTGCATCTGGTTTGCTTGGTTCGAGTGGTTTACGGGTGGTTCGGGTTTTGGGCGATCTAGTTCATGCAGTTCAAAGTTCAGTTTGCCTGTTTTGAACCGGTTAAGTTATTATTTATGTAATAGTTAGTTTTTTATTAATTAAATTAATATAAATGTTATATTAATTTAATTAATGATTTAAGAGTCCAATCTGGTCCATAAATTGCTATTTAAATTATGCATTTGATATATGATTTATTTTTTTTAACTATATACTCATAATATATGCTATATAGTAAAATCTCACCATAGGTTATGTATTATTCATGCATCATGAATATTATAAATGTTATAATATAGTTGCATGATCTTTTTTATAGCATGCTCATGCATCATATAATATAAGTGTTATAAAATATGCTTGCATGCATCAATTTATATTATAAGAGTTGTAATATACAGTTAGATGTATGTATGAATGCTATTTTATTATTTCATTACTTTATTATATATAAATGTTATGTATCTTAAGTAATGAAATGAGAATTGTATGAAGCATGACATTACTTTAGATAATTTTATAAATGCTATAATTTTATTAAATATGTCATTCAATACAATGTATGGTTTTAATTTGTTTCATTTATTTTATAATCGTTATAATTAAATAAAATTAGAAATTAAAACCAATAATTCAGATTAAAACCTAATATCACAATTGTAATTCAGTTTAATAAGATTAAACTGGTTTTAATTCAATTTAATAGTTTGATCTTTTAATTAGTTTAATAGGCTTAAATTAGTTTTAATTAAAAGATTAAGTTTGTAGCAAACATATCTATAAGGGACCTTTTGTCTAAGGCTAGTTCTGTCTAGGCTAGAATATTTAAGTTGACAGAAACACCCTTACCTGAGTACTAACCTGGAAAGGTGAATTAGATAGATTTGTTACAAGCATGCAATTGTTGATTAAAGTTTATTAAAATGTTTAATGAACATTAATCAAAGTTGTTTAACTATTCAAAATAAGTGTTATTTTTGTGCAAATTTAAACAATCATTTAGTAAAAATAAGTAGTTGTATTTTTCCTAAGTTAAATTAGCCCTAGGTAAAACACTCAGTGGGAGGAAAATGAGGTATATAATACTTCATTTTTCCTTTTCACGTTTCTCCCTCAAAATTTACACCGTGAGATCTATACTCGGCCTCGAGACACCTTTGCTTGTGTCCTTCTATAGGTGGTGTTTGTATAAATCAATACCAAGGTGAATGGAGAGAGTATTTATAGTAAATGGGAGTGAGACGTGTGTCAACACATCCCACGGTCTCTCTCATTAGTTTGTCGTAAATTTTCATGCTCAGCCTCGAGGTATCTTTTCTTGTATCTCTCTATAGATGACATTTGCATGACTCTTTACTCAAACTCCAGAATGGATAGGATCACTTTAGTTTTTGCCTCAATCGATTTTTTCCTATGGTTGGCTCATTGAGGCGAAATTTTAGAAACGAAAATGAGGGGTTACACTTACAAGAAAATGTTAAGCTAGTTAACAATTTTTGGATCGAATAATGGTGACTGATATTTATAGGAACAAGGAGTTGTTTTGTATATTGGTTTAGATGTTGTCATTTCAATGAAGGGGTACCTGATCACTCTACGATGGCTTTTACCCTACCTCACTGAAACATCATTGCAAGATAGATGTCACATAGCGTGCATTAAATTATTTTGCTAAAATTTGATTGGTTTTTTTCAAATGAGTATTACTTGAATACTAATATAAATAAATTGTATGTTTCAGCAAATTTATAAAATTACTTTTGCTACATTAAACATGCTCGCCGCTGATAAGTTAAGAGGCGATAATTACATCACCTGAAAGAACAAGATTAACACAGTTCTAATCATTGATTACTTGAAATTTTCCCTAGTGGAGGAATGTCCTCCAGTACCAGCTCACGGTGTGAACTTTTAGGGAGAAACATGTAGAGGTTTAAGTGAAGTATCATATACCTCAAGTACCTCCCACTGAATATTTTACCTAGGAATTCATTAACTTAGTAAATCTGGCTACCAACTTTGACTAAGTGTACATTTAATTTGGTAAAAAACAACTTTTGTTTTTGATAATTAAACAAGTTTGATTCAATTCATATTAAACATTTTAACATCCTTTCATCAAATTTGCTTGCATGCAGCAAATCTATCCAATTCACCTTTCCAGGTAAGAGTGTTCCGTTTCCGTCAGCTTAAATACCCAGTCGAGCCAGAACCCACCTTAGACAAGGTCCCTTATAGATAAATTTGGTACATATTTAATCTTTTATTAGTCAATTTAATCCTATTAAACCAAATTAAAGATTAAACTTAGGTTTCTAATCTCATTAGAACCGTGATCTTAGGTCTATCTTAATCAAAATTTAAAACTCTTTTAAAATATGATTAAAGCCTAAGTGTGCATGCATGTCTTTCTTATTGATTTTAGTTCTAATTTTAATAATTATAACACTTATAAAGAATGAAACAACTAAAAATATTCACATTACTAAGCTAGGTATTTATAACTTTTATAAATTAACCTAAGTGTCAAGCTTTATGCAATGTTCATTCATTACTATATATAACTCTTATATAACTTGTAATGAACCAAGCATACATGCTTTCATATACCTTTATATTGTAATACTTATAATATAAAGATGATGCATAGATATGCTTAATGTATATATATATTATAACTCTTATATCATTTGATGTATGAGCATGCTTTCATGTAATTTAATCATGCGAGCTACTATATTATAACTCTTATAATATAAAGATGATGCATAAACAAATGAATAACCTATGGTGGGTTTTAAAACTATATGACATACGTTATGGCATATAATAAAACATACACCACATGTATATTCATAAAAAATTAATGGACTGGGATAATTAGCGTCTAAAAATCGAAAATAAAACTATCTATTACATAAGTCATCGAGTCAACCAGTTCAAACAGGCGAACTGGGTCTTGAACTTATTGGGGTTGATACCCTAAAGTCTCGTGTCCTGTAGTTTGTAAACAGTATATATGAACACCTGTGATTGTTAATATATGATATTTACTTCACATCTTGTTGTTTTGCTCATTTACGTATTTTATTTGCTTTACCACAAACTAATAAACATAAAATTCCTAGTTATCTGTATGTGACTCAAGCATGTATGTGATGACATACAAGTGGATCATGTCTTGAGTGATAACCAAAATGGTCTACATGGATATAGAAGGGAAACTTTATCCTGGTAATGCTACGAACGCGGCCCGCTTTGTGGAATGATCACAAGTGTTGTGACTTGTCACAAATGATCTGATTCTGATCATTCGTGTTGGGGACATGCGAGCGGGGGCGTCCTATACAAAGAGTTTGTATAAGACTTGACCACGAAATGCTAATGTCTCGTTATATAATACCGTTCATGATAGAGACTTCACTTCACTAGGATGACCATAGGTAACATGACCTCAATCCTAAGTAAGTTGGGAACTTCTATCATTGAGGGTTGTCCTTTGATTTGTATTGGTGTGAGTGGCCAAGTCGCCGTTTCAAACCTACCATTTTGGGGATACGTCTGATTTGGGAGCTGAGAACTCAACTACAGAAGATAGAATTCACTCCTTCCTCGAGGCAGGGGTAAGTAGATAGATGGCTCTCTTAAGGGTTGATTCCGAGGCTTGAACGATATGACGCCACACACACCTTCTCTTGACACAAGAGGTGTTCACACATAGTTGGACTATGTTGTATTGTTCATTAGAGGAATCAGTGGTACTTAAGGAGTGAGATGTTACAACAGGGGCAAAACGGTAAATTGGCCTAGATATATTTACGAGCATCTGTGAAGGGTCATCGTACTCATGATTGTTTATATCAAATGGACACAGAAATATATCTGTGGTAAGAAGAGTTCAGCTATTAGTCTTTAGTGGAATCACTGACAGTTAACAGATGGTGAATCTCATGGCTAAAGAGTTTAGTCAGCCATTCATATACCGTTGGAGCTTCGAGCCACAGGTCCATTAGGTCACCTAGGTAGCGTAGATAAAGTCGAAAACCAGTGTTTGGGTTAATTTGAAATGTTCAAATTGACAAGAGGAACTACAATTATATATGATATAATTGGAGTGGTTAATTATTTATGATATAATTAGCTAAATGTATGAGATACATTATTTTGGAGGAAATTAGATATAAATATGATTTATATCAAGTAGAGAAAAAAATACTATAGTAGATATATGATATCAAACTATAGGATATACATATAATATGATTATATTTATTAATTACATTAATTGATTAATTATTTAATAATTAACCAATTAAACGTTTGAACATGGAACGTGGGCCGTGAAGGTTAAGGTAACCGGCGGGTTGAAGTATGAAAATGGTTTTCATTTTGAGAATTAATACATTCGTGCAATTCGAAATCCCGCGCCCCAAAAGAAACCGTGAAAGATCGATCGCCGAGAGCCTATACGATAGATTCTCTTTCGTCTAAACGATCGTCTAGTTCACTCGTTCCCTGAACGATCGTATGCAACTTTCCTAAACGATCGTCCAGTTTTTCCTAAACGATCGTGTAGTTCACTATACGATAAGCGTCCCCGCTATACGATAGCAGTGTTCTTCTTGTGCACGCTTGTCGTCTACACGAAATCCTCTCCTCCGTCCTCTACCAAACTCACCAGAGCCCACACTTTGGGTTTTTTATACCGAGGATACCTGGGTTTTCCTGGTGGTAGTGTTGTCCCCAAATCCTTGTTCGTGTACGTTCGAATCATGCAGTAACAGTCGAGAGACTCGCTGGATGCTGGTAGATCGGTGGAGTTTTCCGCTGTTCTGGGTTCACATAAACGAAGACCGTTTTCCTCTGGTATGAACCCCTTTCTCTACGTTTTATTGTATTTTGAGCATATTGTTGATGAGTTTAATATGCATAACTGTTAGTATATAATGTATATCGTTTATATTTCAGTCATTATGAAATCGAAGCGATCTAAGCCCGCTCATGGAACTCTCGTTTTGAGATCCTTCAGAACCACCCAGGCGAACCCTTATTCCTTAATCGTATAGTAACTCTTTGTGATGGTCGAGTAACATTGATCGAGTAGAAATGATCGTGTAGCATGGATCGAGTGCCTTTGAATATGCGATGAAGCATGAAGGCCACGCGATCGTGCAGTGCACATCGTGTAATGCATGCTTAAATGATCGAGTAGATGACAATTATGTGATGAAACATGATCGTCTAAATGATTGTGAAGCAAGCGTCGAGTATCTCATACCGAGGGACCGAGTAGCTAGTGATTATGAGATGAGCATGCTGGCCTACTCGATCCTTTAGTGCGCACGCCTACCATGCTTCGAGTATCGTATACTCAGTGATCGTTTACCTTAGCATCTACGCGATCGAGTAGTCAACACAACACGATCGAGTAAACTCTTTACTCGATCGCATAGCATCAGTCATACGATCGTTTAGTAAATACTACACAATCAAGTAGAACTTTTCTACACGATCATGTAGTCAAATCTAAACGATCGTTTAGCTTGGGCTACAAGATGCGACCAACCCTTGGTCTTCTTCCTCAAAGTGAACAGCATCTCCATGCATTGAAGCTTCATCACGAACGACTCTTACAAACTAAAACACTTTGATTACAGACTCGATAGTAAATTAATTATGTCAAAAAACGTAGAGGCCCTTACAAATTAACTTTGAAAAGTAAAGAAAGCTTTAAAACCAGATGCAATCATCCCGTAACATCCATCAATTCACATCCACAATTACATCTACCACTTAAACGCATTATAGAAACATAAAACCCACCAAGACTACAAATGTAATTCAATACATCAATGGAATTTAGAATATTAGAATAACCTGGCTCTGATACCAATTGAAGAAACTCTTAATATAGAGAACCAATGAGCGGAAGCAGATTGTTCCAAGCCCCATTGTGAAAGAACATGAATATTTACAATCTAATAGAACAGTTATGCATCAAGTCTAAATTACAACATGCTTTAAACGAATAAACAAAAACGAATTGAGTGAACATACCTTTGAAGAACTTTTCATTAATTAATATTAATTTAATAAAATTAAATTAATAATAATTATACATATAATAACAACCTTATTATATGTATATAAACTATATGTTATATCCCATATAACACATAATCTATAGTTACATATTGTATCAAATACAATATAACCTGTAGATGTATTTTCTCTCAACCATACATGACATTTAATATAAATCACATTTATAGTAAACTCAATTATATGAATCTCATTCATATAATTGATATTTGGATTATATCCAAATATTTAATTTCTCTCAACTTATTTATGATATTTAATATAAATCATATTTATATTAAATTTTATTACATGAATCTTATTCATATAATTAGTATTTGAATCATATTCAAATTCCTCTCATATTACCTTATATTATAATATATCAAATACATTATATTAATTATACCTCATATATATTTAATTTAATTAATTTGAACACTTCAAATTAATCCAAAAATAATTCTCAATTAAATCCCTGTTGAGCTACAGAGAGGATCTAATGGACTTGTACATTGAAGCTCCAACGATACTCAAATAATTAATTAAACTCTTTAATTAAATTACCCAACATCCGTTAACTATCGATCATTCCACTAAAGACCAACAATTGCACTCTTCGCACTAGTGTCCATTGGATATAACCTATCAATAGTGCGTTGACCCTTCACAAATTGTAGTGCGATGACCTTCACAAATTGTTTGTAAGTATAGCTGGGTCAAAATTAAAACTATAGGATAAAAATATAATATGATTATATTTATTAATTAATTAGTTGGTTAATTATATGATAATTAATCCAAAATTCATGTTCGGACGTGGGTTAGTGGGATCCGTTGGTTATTATAAACCGATGAATTAAAATGAAAAATGTTTTCATTTTGAATTCCCTATTGTTTAATCGCCCAAAAGAATTTGGGAGCGCGCATTGGAGAATAGATAAGATCGTTTACGTAAAACGAGAGCCTATACGATAGTCCTCTTCGCCTAAACGATCATCTACCTCGCGCCTAAATGACTGCACACTATTTCCTACACGATCGGAAAGCTTCTCTAAATGATCGTATAGTGTGCCGATTTTACTAAACAATCATGTACCTTTTCCTAAACTGTAACGACCCGACTCCCTAGGACTTAAGTTAGGCCGTTACTAAATACATGCATGCATGGAACACAAAACAACACTCGATTATGACGAAATAAATGCTAATTAAATAAGGTAAGTTCAAAAGACTTTTATTAAATTCGAATACTAAAATAATAGTGGGGTATCCATAAATCATAAAAGATAATAAATAAGTTTGAAAAACGATTCTTATAAATAAGTTTTAAAGATCAAAACTAAAAGTTAAGAAACATGAAAAGAACTCTAAATCTCATGAGCGGAAGGAGACACAAACTGGTGAATCTCGAAGGAAACACAAATTAGTGAATACCGAAGGAAACACAAAATCTAATGGACATCTAACTAATCAGTAAGGACATTTGCATAGTCTCAACATCATAATCATCACTGTACAAATTTATGACATACATATAAACCTTAACATCATGGCTCTACAACATACACATATATCTCAACATCATAGTTCTACAGCATACATGTATACCTCAATATTATTGGATCAAATACTATGTGCATAAATAAATAATTCAGATCTCATAGCAGAACATACTTTGATCATATTATATTATCAGTCTATCATGTTGTCATTCTGCCATAATATTCTGGTCTAGGCAATTCCAGTAGTAAGATTACTTACCTCAAATAAAGTCCAAAAATTAATCCAAGCGAACAAACTCCTTTCTAGCTTTCCACAACTTTTGAATGAGATCCTAGAACATGGATAAAAATCGATCTTAACCTTTAAGTCCAATTTTTTTTAAACACTAAATCATTCCAAGATTACCAGCACAACTTACCCGATCACCTTAAAGTACTAACACCAAAAATTATCGTCAGAATGAAACTCAAGTCGTTCGCTTCTAAATTCAAAACTTCTCCAAAACTTGAATCCAAAGCCCAACTGATCTGAGTAAACCAAAAAAAAAAAAAAAATCAAAACTCCATGGGCATTCAAAGCTCTTTCAAGAGAGTTCAATGGTAGATCTAAGATCTACCCAAAACCTCACTTATTTTCAAGATTCGGTGAAGCCACGGGGGCGGCGCTCGACAAAGGGCGACAGAGCGCGCGGTAGCGACTAGAGCAATGACGATGACCAGCGGCTAGCAGATCTGGACGACGATGCGTGTTGCAAAGCGCCGGAACGACTACTGATGCGTTTGGAAGCGACGACCGTCAGGGGGGTTCGCACGCGGTCGGGCCTCGCCGAACGGTGGGCGTCGGCCCGGAAAAACCTCGGCGGCGAGTGGCTAGGGTCGGATCGGCGGCGTCTGGACGACGATGAGATCGGATTGCTGGTCGAGGTCGACGGCGGGAGCGACGCGGTGCAGGTGTGGCGTCGATGGTGGCTAGAGATAGGGCCTCGGTAAAGGAAAAAGAAATTAAAGGGGGAGGGAGGCGCGGATGCTTGAAGAAAAGGAAATTTGATTTTTATAAAAAAAAAAGTAATAAATAAGAATAATAATAATAATAAAAACTAAAAAGAAAATAAGTATAATTATATTTTATTCATTTCCTTATTCCACTCTATATTATTAAATTTCTTTCCTTCTAAAAAAATTTAAATTCTGTCATTAATTTCCAAATTGAATAATTTCACGCCAACAATTAAATTCCTGCACTTACACTTTACACTTGAAGTCCAAAATCCCAAAAATGCACTCCAACTAATAACAATTACTGAAATTCTAAATAATAAAAAATTACTGAGCTTACATTATTACAAAATAATATACGGGGTGTTATATAGATGATCGTTCAGTAAATCCTACACGATCGTGTAGCTCCTCCAAAACGATAAGCATTTTTGTTAGATAGCGTTTTCTTCCCTCCCACTTTCTTATCACCTACACGATTCTGTTTCCTCTTTCCTCTACCAAATTCATAAAAGACCACCCTTTGGGTTTTCACTCCGAGAATACCTGGGGCTCTTTAGTGGTAGTGTCGTCCCCACGACATTCCTGTTCGTGCTATTGTTCGTGTTCCTGTTGTTGACGCTGCTGTTGGGCGTTGGTAAATCGCGTGGAGGGTTCTGCTGCATTGAGCGCTGAAGTGTGAAGAACGTCTTCAACTGTATGGAACTCTTTCCCTTATTATTTATCTTGTTCTTAGCATGCCATTAATTAAGTTTTGTTCGCATAACTATATGTTGAATGTATAATATGTATTTCGGTCACGGTGAGATCGGAGCGATCCGAACGCACTCATGGAACTCTTAGATATGAGATCCTTCAATTGGTATCAGAGCCAGGTTCTGATACTCCGATTTCATATGTTGCAACGAAATGAGATTTACATTCATGGTGGGTGCATTTTCACACTAATTTTATGGTTAAATTTTACTGTGGATATGCAAATTAATGGATGTTTTCGGGTTGATTAGCCTTAGTTTGATTTAAATCCTTTTACATTTGCGATTTTTTGTAAAGGCCCCTGTGTTTTTTGGCATTAATAATCGTTATCGAGTCTGTATTCAAAGTTTGCTTGAAGTTTTGAGTCGTTCGTTGAAGTTCTGGGCAAGTGTTGCGGTTCTTCGAAGAATGAGGCGATCTAGGGTTGATCACATCGTACAGATGATGTGCTACACGATCGCTATTGATCGCATCATGAAGATGAAGGAGTACGTGATCGTTGTTGAACGCATCAGTTAAATGATGTGGTATGCGATCAAGTGTCGATCGTATCGTTTAGGCGATCGAGTGCACGATCGCTGAGTATCGCGTTGTGTAGACGCTGTCTCTTATACACATCTAGATGTGTATAAGAGACAGCGCGATCATTGCGTATCGTTTAATGCGTGCGCGCGCTAGACGATCGTTTAGGTCAGCAAGCTTCATCGCTTAGTAACTGACTAAACGCTGTCTCTTATACACATCTAGATGTGTATAAGAGACAGGTACACGAGCGCTGAGTATCGTTTAATGCGCGTGTGCTAGATGATCGTTTAGGCCAGCAAGCTTCATCGCTTAGTAACTGACTAAACGATCGCTTAGTATCGCAAGGTAAATCGTTTACCTGGTTGCACGCATCGTGTAGACGATGAGATGCTCACATGTCGTTTAAAGCGCGAGCGCTGTCTCTTATACACATCTAGATGTGTATAAGAGACAGGTGCAGAAGATGTTCTACGCGATCGCTGTTGATCGCATCATAAAGATGAAGGAGTACGCGATCGCTGATGAACGCATCGGTTAAACGATGGGGAATGCGATCAAGAGTTGGTCACATCGGGTTGACGATCGAGTACGTGATCGCTGAGTATCGCGTTGTGTAGACGATGAGATGCTCATGGATCGCTTAAGGTGCGCGCGCTATACGATCGTTTAGGTTAGCAAGCTTCATCTCTTAGTAACTGACTAAACGATCGCTTAGTAACGCAAGGTAAATCGTTTACCTGGTTGCACGCATCGTGTAGACAATGAGATGCTCACATGTCGTTTAAAGCGCGCGCGCTAGACGATCGTTTAGGTCAATAAACGAGAAGGCAAAGATACACTACTTCAAAAATAACTCCAATAGCACAAATACACTATACCTATACATTCTAGAACCACAAACATATAGTATCTAAAAATTCTAGAATCAATAATTAAAAATCATCCAATATGGTCCTTAACACTTTCAATTGTTTATAGAACACGTGTATCCAAAACAAAAAAAATTCAGTACAAACGAGAATGCAAAGATACACGGCTTCAAAAACAACTCGCACAAATACACTATACCTAAACATTCTAGAACCACAAATATATAATATCTAAAAAACCAAGAATCAATAATTAAAAATCATCCAATATGGTCCTTAACACTTCAAATTGTTTATAGAACGCGTGTATACAAGAGAAGATGATGATCAGTCGGTGAGGGTCATTAGAAACAACAATGGACTTCCTCCAAGGTGAGAAAGAGCAAAGTTGATTGTACTAGTGAAGTTGTTGTTGCAAGTGAGTATTTGAAGGAATTGCAACTTCAGGACGATGTGACTATTGGACATATGATTGCGTTTGACACCAAAGCAGTTGTAGGGAGTTTCATCGTCTTCATTCCTTGTCATTATTGAAAACGATGATCAAAGTAGAAACAAAAGTAGGAAACATCTGTGCGAGCGAAAAATGTCGACAACCTGGTGAGGGTGGTCGTCAAAAGCTAACTCAAGACAATGAAATTCAAGAAAGGGTTGTTTCTATATGAAAAATTGAAAACATCGAAAATATGAAGAAAAAAAAATAATTTGATAACAATATGTATAAAGTAATGAAAAAAATATCTAGATAAAATTGAATTTGTAACAAACATTTAAATAAATAGAAAGTTAGTTAGGTAAAATTAAATTTGATAATAAAAGATAGAAAAATTATTTATTGTGATTAATTCGGTAAGTAGTTAGATAAAATCTAATTTGATACTAAAATATAAATTCAAATATAATTCGGGGAGAAAAATCAGGAAGATAGCTCATTTATTTACAATTACAATGTATTCATAATTCCATTTTCATTTAAGTTTCAACAATTACACTGTATTTATAACCCCAACAACTACAAAACCGAGGAAAAAAGTCTAACTCATTGTAGAGGCATAGCAAAAATAGTAGGATTGCAAAAGTGTATTTATTTATTAGTCAAAAAAACAAATTAAGGTATAATAATATAATAACATGATAATGAATAAACTATGATCGAAAGATACAAAAAAAAAAAAAAAAAGATGAAATTTAGATGAAATATACTATATATTAGATGATAATATGTATAAAATATAAGTAAAATCTTAATCAGGATAAAAAAAAATTAATTCCAATTTAAAATAATAAAATAATGTAAAATCTAAAGATATATTATAAATTAAAATCAAAATGACGATAAACAAATTAAAGATCGATTAATTATGAATATTTTTGAAATATGATTCAATCAAATCAAAACAGATATGAAATCGTCGATTCAAATTTTAAAATGGAGAAAAATCTTCTCTTGAATTTGTGGAATGGTCACAAGTGTTGTGACTTGTCACAGATGATCTGATCCTGATCATTCGTGTTGGGGACATGCGAGCGGGGGCATCCTATACAAAGAGTTTGTATAAGACCTGACCACGAAGTGTTAACGTCTCGTTATATAACACCGTTCATGACAGAGACTTCACTTCACTAGGATGACCATAGGTTAACATACCCACAATCTTGAGTGAATTGGGAACTCCTGCCATTAAGGGCAGTCCTTTGATTTGTATGGGTGCGAGTGGCCAGGTCGCCGATTCAAACCTACCATTTTGGGGATTCGTCTGATTTGGGAGCTGGGAACTCAGCTATACAAGATAGAATTCACTCCTTCCCCGAGCAGGGGTAAGTAGATAGATAGCTCCCTTAAGGGCTGATTCCGGGGCTTGAACCATGTGGAGCCACAAACATTCTCTTGGCCCGAGAGGTGTTCACACATAGTTGGATTATGTTGTATTGTTCATTAAAGGAATCAGTGGTATTTAAGGAGTGAGGTGTAACTACAGGGCATAACGGTAATTTGGTCCAGCTGTAGTTACGAGCATCTATGAAGGGTCATCGTACTCATGATTGGTTATATTCGATGGACACAAAAATATATCTGTGGTAAGAAGAGTTCAGCTGTTGGGCTTTAGTAGAATGTCTGATAGTTAATGGATGGTGAAACTCATGGCTAAAGAGTTTTAGTTAGCTATTCACGGACCGTTAGAGCTTCGAGCCACAGGTCCATTAGGTCCCCTGGGTAGCTTGGATAAAGTCAAGAACCAGTATTTGGGTTAATTTTAAATGTTTAAATTGACAAAGGAAGTTCGATTATATATGATATAATTGGGGGAACCCCCCTTAGTTTTTATTAAATTTTTTTTTTATTGATAAATAATTGGCTAAATGTATGAGATACATTATTTTAGAGGAAATTAGATATAAATATGATTTATATCAAGTAGAGGAGAAAATACTATAGTAGATATGTGATATCAAACTATAGGATAAAAATATAATATGATTATATTTATTAATTAATTAGTTGGTTAATTATATGATAATTAATCCAAACATTCACGTTCGGATGTGGGTTAGTGGGATCCGTCGGTTATTGTAACTGATGAATTAAAATGAAAAATGTTTTCATTTTGAACTCCCCGTTGTTTAATCACCCAAGAGAATTCGGGAGCGCGCTTGGAGAATAGAAAAGATAGTTTACGTAAAACGAGAGCCTATACGATAGTTCTTTTCGCCTAAACGGTCGTCTACCTGACGCCTAAACGACTGCACATTATTTCCTATACGATCGGATAGCTTCTCTAAATGATCGTATAGTGTGCCAATTTTACTAAACAATCGTGTACCTTTTCCTAAACTGTAACGACCTGAACCCCTAGGACTTAAGTTAGGCTGTTACTAAATACATGCATGCATGAAACACAAAACGACACTCGGTTATGGCGAAATAAATGCTAATTAAATAAGGTAAGTTCAAAATACTTTCCTTAAATTCAAATACTAAAACAATAGTGGGGTACCCATAAATCATAAAGGATAATAACTAAGTCTGAAAAACGATTATTAAAAGTAAGTTTTAAACATCAAAACTAAAAGTTAAGAGAAACATGAAAAGAACTCTAAATCTCATGAGTAGAAGCGTAAAAAAACTAGTCCCAGTGGCTCGATCACGAATTCCGCTTGTCCATCGCCGGTGCATCTCTACCCTAATCTGAAACAACAACATGAGAAAGAATGAGTATAAAATATTCAGTAAGTAACCCCACTACTGGGGTCAGACTAGGCATCTATGTCCTCTAGATACCCACCTCTGGTGAAATATATAAACTGCTCTCTGTAGTTAAGTATGCTCACTACCTCTGGTGAATCCCGAAGGAGACACAAACTGGTGAATCCCGAAGAAAATACAAACTGGTGAATCCCGAAGGAAACACAAAATCTAATGGGCATCTAACTAATCAGTAAGGACATTTGCACAGTCTCAACATCATAATCATCACTGTACGAATCTATGACATACATATAAACCTCAATATCATGGCTCTACAACATACACATATATCTCAACATCATGGTTCTACAACATACATGTATACCTCAACATCATCAGATCAAATACAACCATATGGAAGCACATACCATATCCTACTAGCATTCAAGTGTCTATGTGCATAAATAAATAATTCAGATCTCATACTAGAACATACTTTGATCATATTATACTATCAGTCTATCATGCTGTCGTTCTGCCATAACATTCATTTATCATGCTCATACATCTAATAACTGGCCCGTGGGCAGTTCTAGTAGTAAGATTACTTACCTCAAATAAAGTCCAAAAATTAATTCAAGCGAACAAAATCCTTTCTAGCTTTCCACAACTTTTGAATGAGATCCTAGAACATGGATAAAAATCGATCTTAACCTTTGCCCAATTTTTTTTAAACACTAAATCATTCCAAGATTACCAGCACAACTTACCCAATAGTGGTTTGGCCAAGATCACCTCAAAGTACTAACACCAAAAATTCTCGTCAGATCAAACTCAAGTCGTTCGCTTCTAAATTCAAAACTTCTCGAAAACTTGAATCCAAAGCCCAATCAATCTGAGTAAACCAAAAAAACAAAATCAAAGCTCCATGGGCATTCAAAGCTCTTTCAAGAGAGTTCAATGGTAGCTTCAAGATCTACCCAAAACTTCACTTATTTTAAAGATTCGGTGAAGCCACGGCGGCAGTGCTCGACAGAGGGCGGCATCGACTAGAGCAGTGACAGTGACCAGCGACTGGCAGATCTAGACAACGACGCGGGTAGCAAAGCGTCGGAACGACTACTGATGCGTCTGGAAGCGACGGCCGAAGAGGGGAGGGGAGGGTTCACACACGGATTAGACCTGTCTCTTATACACATCTAGATGTGTATAAGAGACAGCTTTTAAATGACGCGGTGCAGGTGTGGCGTCGATGGCGGCTGGAGGTAGGGCCTCGGTGAAGGAAAAAGAAATTGAGGGGGGAGGGAGGGGAAGGCGCAGATGCGTGAAGAAGAAAGGGAAATTTGATTTTTATATTTTATTTCTTTCCTCATTCCACTCTATACTATTAAATTCCTTTCCTTCTCAAAAAGAAAATTAAATCCTGCCATTAATTTCCAAATTGAATAATTTCATGCCAACAATTAAATTCCCGTTCTTACACTTGAAGTCCAAAATCCCAAAAATGCCCTCCAACTAATAACAATTACTGAAATTCCAAATAATAAAAAATTACTGAGCTTATATTATTACTAAAATAATATACGGGGTGTTACATAAACGATCGTTCAGTAAATCCTACACGATCTTGTAGCTCCTCCTAAACGATAAACATTTCTGCTAGATAGCGTTTTCTTCCCTCCCACTTAGTTATCGCCTATACGATTTGTATTTCCTCCTTCCTCTACCAAATTCAGCAAAGACCACCCTTTGGGTTTTCACTCCGAGAATACCTGGGGCTCTTTAGTGGTGATGTCGTCCCCACGGCGTTCCTGTTCGTGCGGTTGTTGTGCTGCTATTATTGACGCTGCTGTTGGCCGTTGGTAGATCGCATGGAGGGTTCCACTACGTTGAGTTCCGAAGTGTGAAGAACGTCTTCAACTGGGGAACTCTTTCCCTTGTTATTTATCTTGTTCTTAGCATGCCATTAATTAAGTTTTGTTCGCATAACTGTATGTTGAATGTATAATATGTATTTCGGTCACGGTGAGATCAGAGCGATCCGAATGCACTCATGGAACTCTTAGATAGAAGATCCTTCAATTGGTATCAGAGCCAGGTTCTGATACTCTGATTTCATCTGTTGCAACGAAATGAGATTTACATTCATGGTGGGTGCATTTTCACACTAATTTAATGGTTAAATTTTGCTGTGGATGTGCAGATTAATGGATGTTTTCGGGTTGATTAGCCTCGGTTTAATTTATATCCTTTTACATTTGTGATTGTTTGTAAAGGCCCTTGCGTTTTTTGACATTAATAATCGTTATCGAGTCTGTATTCAAAGTTTTTTTTGAAGTTTTGAGTCGTTCATCTAAGTTATGGGCCAGTGTTGCGGTTCTTCGAAGAAGGAGGCGATCTGGGTTGATCGCATCGTGCAGAAGATGTGTTACGCGATCGCTGTTGATCACATTGTAAAGATGAAGGAGTATGTCATCGCTGTTGAACGCATCAGTTAAACAATGGGGTATGCGATCAAGTGTTGATCGTATCGTTTAGACGATCGGGTACGTGATCGCTGAGTATCACGTTGTGTAGACGATGAGATGCTCGGATAGCTTAATGCGTGCGCGCTAGACGATCGTTTAGGTCAGCAAGCTTCATCACTTAGTAACTGACTAAACGATCACTTAGTAATGCAAGGTAAATAGTTTACCTGGTTGCACACATCGTGTAGACAATGAGATGCTCGCGTATCGTTTAAAGCATGCGCTAGTCTATCGTTTAGGTCAACAAATGAGAATGCAAAGATACACGGCTTAAAAAAACAACTCAAATAGCACAAATACACTATACCTAAACATTCTAAAACCACAAACATATAATATCTAAAAATTCTAGAATCAATAATTAAAAATCATCCAATATGGTCTTTAACACTTCCAATTGTTTATAGAACACGTGTATCTAAAACAAAAAAAAAAAAAATAAGTACAAACAAGAATGCAAAGATACACGCCTTCAAAAACAACTCAAATAGCACAAATACACTATACCTAAATATTCTAGAACCACAAATATATAATATCTTAAAATTCTAGAATCAATAATTAAAATCATCCAATATGGTCTTTAACATTTTCAATTGTTTATAGAACGCGTGTATGCAAGAGAAGATGATGATCAGACGGTGGGGGTCATAAGAAACAACGATGGATTTCTTCCAAGGTGAGAAAGAGCAAAGTTGATTGTACCAGTGAAGTTGTTGTTGCAAGTGAGTATTTGAAGGAATTGCAACTTCAGGACGATGTGACTATTGGAAATATAATTGCATTTGACACCAAAGCAGTTGTAGGGAGTTTCATCGTCTTCATTCCTTGTGACCATTTTACTTATAGGATCTTGAAAGTCAACTTTAAACACTATCAATCCCAAAAAACGTCATTGTTGAAAACGATGTTCAAAGTAGAAACAAAAGCAGGAAACATGTGTGCGAGCGAAAAATGTCGACAACCTGGCAAGGGTGGTCGTCAAAAGCTAACTAAGACGATGAAATTCAAGAAAGGGTTGTTGAACCAACTATCGATATAAGATTGAAAAGGAGAAAAAGAGATTTTGGGGGAGGGGGGCTAAGTGAAAAAATGAAGAATATTATATTTAGGGTTTTTGTTATCTTATTTTAATGATGATGATGATGATGATATTAATAATAAACTACACATATGTTTCAAACATTTAAAGTTTAATTCCCATTTATATGTTTCTTTTCAATTACAATATATCATTTTTACGTGTTTCTATATGAAAAATTAAAAACATCGAAAATATGGAGAGAAAAAAAAAACAAATTAATTTGATAACAATATGTATAAAGTAATGAAAAAAATATCTAGATAAAATTGAATTTGTAACAAACATTTAAATAAATAGAAAGTTAGTTAGATAAAATTAAATTTGATAATAAAAGATAGAAAAATTATTTATTGTAATTAATTCGGTAAGTAGTTAGATAAAATCTAATTTGATACTAAAATATAAATTCAAATATAATTTGGGGAGAAAAATTAGGAAGATAGCTCGTTTATTTATAATTGTAATGTATTCATAATTCCATTTTCATTTAAATTTCAACAATTACACTGTATTTATAATCCCAACAACTACAAAATTGGGAAAGAAGTCTAACTCATTGTAGAGGCACAGAAAAAATAGTAAGATTGCAAAAGTGAATATTTATTTATTAGTCAAAAAGACAAATTAAGGTATAATAATATAATAACATGATAATGAATAAACTATGATCAAAAGATACAAAAAAAAAAAAAAAAAGAAGAAGAAGAAGAAGAAGAGAGAGAGATAAAATTTAGATGAAATATACTATATGTTAGATGATAATATGTATAAAATCTTAAACGAATAAAATAATGTAAAATCTAAAGATATATTATAAATTAAAATCAAAATGACGATAAACAAATTAAAGATTGATTAATTATGAATATTTTCGAAACATGGTTCAATCAAATCAAAACAGATATGAAATTGCCGTTTAACAATTCTATTTACCCTTTATTTCTATTGAGAATTGATAAACGGTTTAATAACAGATGATTCCACGATTTGATATAACAATTACACAGTATTCGAAAAAACGGTTAATCGACCATACCAGGGACAATTTGAGGATTAAAAAAATATATGCCATGTGTGTGGTACACTTTTACCAAAAGATCTTATTGTTTTCATTTTTTTTACAAAAATCAAAAGGTTGCTCCCGATTTTGCTATTTCCTCCAATTTCCTGTCTTTGACTCCAATGATGTCTTTGAAACCTTCTCAATTTTGTCCATGTTTTATAATTCGTAAAAAACAATGAAAATGATTTATTTTAAACTTGTTAAAAGATAAAATTGGGAACATTTTTCAAGCTTAAAGTTTGAAATGCAATTGGAAGAAATCAAAAGTGTGGAATAAAAATTGATGCAATTTTAAATTTACAAGTAAATATTGATTTTTTTTCCTAAAAGAAAAGAGTTGATACATCTCATTTTATTTTTAAAAAAATAAAATAATATCATATAATCCTATATCGTTAAATGATAGAATTTATAATCTAAGAGTAGTTGCAACTATTTTTATGATTTAACCAAAACGAGTTAGTTTAGTTTAATAGTTAATTGATGTGCACCAATCGAAGTAGATGGTTTGATTCTTCAACCTTGAAAATATCTTACTGAGATCCAGTTTGTAGATCTCCTACGAAATACAAATTAAAAGATAAATATGAAACAAAACTCTAATTTTCAACTCTGTTTCCAAATTTCTATTATCAAACCACTAATCAAACACACTTTATCTTTTCCATTCTCCCTCTGAAAAGGTCAATACCAAGAAATAAGAGTGCAATAACAAATCGAAAAACCAAAAATCCAAATCGATTCAATGATTTGATTTGATTTTTTAATATAAAATTGATCTTGATTTGTATTTAGAGAAGTCCAAAAAATATTGGTTCGGATCAATTCTTTATTAGAAAAACCAAACCAAACCAATGGTATGTGTACATATTCCTCATTAGGTATCTCTTAATATTTTAATTATTATGTGCATATATATTTGTTGGTTAGAAAAAGACCAATTATTATAGAGCATTTATGTTTATTATTTAGAAAAGTGCAAAAAAAAAAAAAAAAAAAAAAAAAAGAAAGAAAGAAATCCAATTTTAATTTTAAATTAGAAAAAAAAGGATCGATTCAAACACAAATTAGAAATAAACATAAAAATTTGGAAGAAAAAGTAAAATGTCAAAAACCGAGAACCAAACCAATAATAAACCGATCCAAATAAATCCAATCCATTGGTTATGTTCCTTGAATTGGTTTGGATCCATTCTTTGTAAAAACCAATTGGTTTGATTTGGTTCTTGATTGACCCCAAAACCGGCAAAATCAAACCGCCTATCATCCCTACCAAAAAGGCACAGCAGATCATATTACTGTAACAAAGAGAATCTTTAGTCCAAAGAACTTTTGACTCAAAAAAGTGATCAAATCAAAACATCATCCCTTATACAATTTCTATGAAATTTCCACTATAACTTCTTGTAGAATCCTAAAAAGGTTCTATAAATTCTAGAACATTCCATCCCTCCACGTAAAAAGGAACTGCAAAACTGCAAGACTGAATCAGTTCAACATAACCCACTTGAGATATTGAGAGATTTTTATTTCTATTGTTCCCACAATGGAATCAAGTTCACAGCAAATATCCCTAGATATGAATGAACTTTATTCCTTCATCACAGCAATTAATGAAAGAAATCCTGGAATCAACAGTTTTACTTGGGAAGCATCAGATTGCTTACCAATTTGCATCACAATGCAGAGGCCTCCACCGGCCAACAGCTCTCAGACTCAAAATAATCTTGGAAAGACAACTCTTGGCCTTACTTTCCAGGCAGTTTTGGCCTTGTTCATTAGCACACCCAGTTCATCACCTCCACAATTGACACGTCTCTTTGGGGCTGCAGTCTTGCTTAGCTTTGCAGTTTCATTTGCTGGACTTTTCCTTCAAAATGCATTCCCGAGAATCGCACTTTTGTTAGGAAAGATTGGTGCTTTTATCGCTGCAATTGGTGTGTGCATCATAACAAGTCTTCTTCTGATCCATCAGAACTTTGCTTGGATCTCTTGGCTGGCATGTGGCTTCTTCTTGATGGCTTTTATTCTATCATTTAGAGGGCAGTGGCATCAGAACATTGGTTCTTTAGCTTGTTCTGTAAGACAGACTCTGTAAGTTGTCTAGTAAGGCATTAATATCATCTAAGAAACAAAGATGGCAGCATCAAGAAAGATGGGTTCTCTCTATGGTGCATACTAATACGGAGGAACCACATATTGGCTGAAGCTTAGTCATCCTTAAAGAAGTACATAGATTTGGTTGTGCTATTGGAAGTGAAATTGGAATGCAATGTTGCTGTATTGTTAGCAGATATATATAAACTATGTTGTTGTCTATATTACATGGGATCTAAAATGTGTGTGTGTGTGTGGCGGGGGTGGGGAATGAAATCAATCTTTACAAGAACATCAGCAGGAAAGAAATTCTCTAGAGGCTGAAAAGAAAAATGTTCGCTCTAAACAATATTAGCAAATAAAAAGAGAATTCCAAATAACCGAGGAAATGAATAATAAGAAAAGGAGAGATTTATGTTGCACAATGCTCGTATGGCCTGAGATACAAGTTCCCTGCAGACCATGAATTTTAGTGCTACCGGTGTTTACTCTTTCCCCAACATTATTAGGAAAATCCAAACTGATAGTAATTGACCCATTAAACATTGATCAGAAGAAAGAAATAGATTAAAAAATATGAAAAAGGAATGTGATAATCTTAACTTCAAATAGAAATCCTAATCTTTTATATTCTATTATGCAAAAAAACAGCAAAACAGCAGAAGTGTTAGAGAACTTTGAAGACTATGATCCATGATCCAGATAACAAAGATCAAGTTTACACTTATGTAGAGGCTGCCTATATAAGCATGAATGATAAATAGAAAAAAGAAACAAGTAAACATCTACAATCATTTTAAAAACAGAAAAATTCAAATTTCAATTGGAGGTTTAAACGAAAAGTCCTAGAATTGGCACACAATCTTAAAAGTAAAATCTAAATTAATAATGATATTAAGAGATGGATGATAGGCGCTTTCAAGTTTATTTATCAAGCATTGGAGCTTCCCTTCCTCTCCCTAGCCTCATAAAGAACCCAAATACAAGAAAAGAGCAAAAAGATACCTCCCTCACCCAGCCAAACAGCTTACATACTCTTCTCTGTTGGGATAAACCTCACACTATCACCGCAGTAATAATCAGAAAGTTAACAGAGAAATTAAAAGAAAGCAAGAGAACTTGGAACACAATAATTAACTCTAAGAATTAACGTAGAAAAACTCCAAATGAAATTGTTAAAATCACACAGAATAATTCTATCTCCGATCCCAATTACAAGATCACTACACCCTTTAATTTTGTTAACTAAAGAATGGTCAACCCTGTTGTTTACTTGAATTGCCTCAATACTTATTGCTTGCCAAAGATCCTACTTCTCCAAAAGAAATTTAACTAAATTTAGCACACTCAAGCTTAAAGTGTTTCTAACGATTTATAGTGTTCTCCATCACTTTCTTGAACCTTTCAGATGTGGGAGAACTACTCTTCTAATATTTTGCGAAAACCCAACATCCTCCCTACACCCTTCCAAGCCAATAGTATGCCCTCTCATATATCCACAACTCTCCTCACCTCTCCTCACTCGCTTACACATATAAACTTTTGTAATTAGGGACCTATCACTATACTGTAAACGAGATTGTTTTACATATTTGCATCAATTCACTTATCCTTGAAGATTATCAAAATGACTTTTCACCTTTAACTTGGGATGGAAGGCAACAAATTTTAAAATCAAACATCGGGAAACCACAATCAGAGAACTTTGAAGGCATTGCATGATATGAGTAAGGCACATCATAGGTTCACCTCGTAAGGCCTCATCATCTTGAATGGCTAATTTACATTCTTTACAAAATAAACGAGACTGAAATTCGAGTCAAGTTAAGACAAGAAGATAACGTTTCAAAAATTCACATTCTTTTCTGTTTTTTTTTTTTTCCCTAAAGACAAACTTTATGATTTTTTCTTAAGCAATAACAAGAAACAAAGGATGCCAAAGATTTTGTATTATGAATATTATTGTAATCACTACTGCTATTTAAAGACATAAAAGAGGAGATAGATTAATTGAAAATAAATAATAAACATAAGTTGCACCCATTTTTTTTAGTCAACAACTTTCATTGAGAAAAAATAAAAGAATACAAGGACATACAAGAACCAATTCTGCAAAAAAAACTCACCTTAAAGAAAGGGGGACCAATTAAGTAAAATGTTTCCTAAAGAGTAGTTAGGAAATGACTTTGAATCGAAACCCAAAGGAAGGCTTAAAACATAACCAAAGACCAAACACCACTAGAGGCTCTTTCCAATTCTTATTTCTCTCTCCCCATAAAACCCATAACAATGTTGCACCTTAATAGTGGATTGAAACTAGTTGGAAACCACTGACAGGAAACTGTTTGAATGTGTGGCAGCAAGACCAGTCCTCTATCTTAATGGATAGGTCCATAGTGTTATGAAATTGACAATAAAAAATCGAGAAAACGTAATCAGTAAAGAAATCGACACAGAAATTTATGTGATTCACTACTATTGTATTAGTTACTTCTGCGTCCAAAGAAGAAAGCAGTTTATTATTAGAGATTCGAGTCAATACCAACACATAGTATGAGTATCAAATTGCAGAACTCCACAGACCAGCGTATCACAACATCAAATGGGTTATAACTTATCAGCACAAGAAACTAACTACGGAAATGGCAAGGATCCCCAAGCCGACTAAATATTGACATCACAAACTAAAAAAATGAGAACATTAACCATATGAAACTCCACAAATATGTTATTATCACGAGCAGGTCATGATACAATAACTTTTCTGCATAGACACAAAATCCTTTTCCAGCTTAAGCAAGTCGTTGTTTGTAGGAAGAATAGATGAGCCAGTATGAGATATGAATAACTAGTTACTATTTTGAACAACTTCTTCATTACCTGCATAGTCGCTCCTCTGCGTTGCAGTAAACTTTGCTGTATTTAGGTATTCCAACAAAGTAGAAAAGGATCCATGACGCAATATAATCTTCATGGGCTTTGAAACCCAATGATTCAGGTAGCAATGTCGGTGATCGTGGGATTGTGCAACCAACGGAGCAGTAAATCAAGGGCAATCCACGATTTATACTCACATGCTTGGAAAAATTGAGATCGTTGTTGTCGAAGTCTTGTGCAGGTGGCTGTTGATGCCTTCTACATTGGACTGATTCCGGCGTTTTCGATCTGCTCATGGAATATTGAAACGAACCGCCAATTGAGACGAAGAAAATCTAGAGATCAACCCTTTGTTGGGAATAAGGTGTTTTTGACTTAACTTTAATATTAATATTGTTGTTTTCAAAATTTACTAGAGAAATATTGTTGTTTTAAAACTTATTAGAGAAATATTGTTGTTTTGGAAGTTTGAGACTAGAAGTCGAGGGTTGAGTATTCGATTAATGTAGAGGTCAAATGTTGAGAACTCGACAAACAAAGAAAAACTTGGAAACAATATGGGTTGAAGTTTCGACATACGTAATCAACCTTCGACAAGGAAAAGGAAATCGCGCTGATTTTGTGATGAGGATCTCGCTCTAGAAGGGAATCTCGCTAATTTTGTATATTAGGTTGTCGAAGTTTTGACATACATAATCGAAACTTCAACCTTCGACAAGAAAGATAAGTGAGTGAAGCTAATTTTGTGATGAGAATCTCGCTCTAGAAGGGAATCTCACTAGAAATGTGGGCTGAATCTCGTGAGCATAAGACAGTTTGTTAAAGAAATGCTAATTTTGTGATGGGATCTCGCTTTAGAAGGGAATCTGGCTAGAAATGTGGGCTGAATCTCGTGAGCATCGCTAGGAAGACAATTTGTTAAAGAAATGATTGAGGATCTCGCTCTAGAAGAAAATCTCGCTAATTTTGTGATGGGGATCTCGTTCTAGAAGGGAATCTCACTAGAAATGTGGGTTGAATCTCATAAGCAAATCAAACAGTCTTTGTTAAAAAAAAGACGTGGGTGGCATTATGACTGGGGTGTCAGTTAGAAAGGTTCTTACAATGTTCGTTCAAATCAAGCAACATTTTTTTTTTTTACTTAGGGAGGGCTTTCTAAGAAGGGCTTGGGACCTATGAATGAAACAAAACAAAAAACATGAAAGAATTCCGCAAAATAAACGGGAGGCGTCGGAGGAAGGACTGTCGAACTACTTACTTTTGTTTGGTTAACTACTTTACTATCGCTAGGAAGACAGTTTGTTAAAGAAATGCTTGAGGATCTCGCTCTAGAAAGAAATCTCGCTAATTTTGTGATGGGGATCTCGTTCTAGAAGGGACTCTCACTAGAAATGTAGGCTGAATCTAGTGAGATCACTAGGAAGACAGTTTGTTAAAGAAATGCTTGAGGATCTCACTTTAGAAGGAAATCTCGCTAATTTTGTGAGGGGATCTCGCTTTAGAAGGGAATCTCGCTAGAAATGTGGGTTAAATCTCGTGACCATCGCTAGGAAGACAGTTAAAGAAATGCTTAAGGATCTCGCTCTAGAAGAAAATCTCGCTAATCTTGTGATGGGAATCTCGCTAAAAATGTGGGCTAAATCTCATGAGCATCGTTAAGAAAACAGTTTATTAAAGAAATGCTTGAGGATCTCGCTCATAATTGTCTTCACTTTATTTACTTTCCATAGAAATATATATATATATATATATATATATATATTATATACATGACCAATGAGAAAAAAATCTAATAATCATTAATGAAAAAATAACAACAATAACATAATTTTGTGTTGTTACAACTAATAACTATAATCAAGTAAGTTTAATGAAAGTGCATATATTAAAATTGACCATAATTGAATAAGTCTGAAAAAATATGGTCAATCTTGATTTTATTATCAAGTAAATTAAAAAATATATATATGTGAGGTCCTATCACCATGCTGCCCCTACTCCGATTCTCCTACACGATTCCCTGCATGCATTGACCAATTGATCCGATTCTCCTACTCCGATTTCTTGCATTCATTGACGCATTCATGCCCCTCTGCCATAGCCTTGATGCCTCTTCAACCACCCCAAACCCGTGGGTCAAGTGTTCAACACTCGACCTACATCCTTTTAAACCACTATCCTCTTCATTTTTGCTCACTCACTCCCTCGATAATTTTTAACTCACTGCCTTTGATTTTGCTCACTCCTTTCCCCTTGATTTGCTCACTTCATAGCTCACTGCCCTTTTATTACCTTCAAAAATAAGCCTTCGAAATCATCTTCCTCTCCTCCCATTTCCATTTCCATTTCTCTTCTTGTATTTCGTTTAATATAAATTATTCTCACACAACTATACTAGTTCGTTACTCTACTAAATTTTTATTTTTTAAGAATAATTATAAATTTTATTTTTGTTCTTATATTATTATTTTTTTTATAGATTTCAATTTTTTTTAATTTTTTGTAGTTTTTGTCAGATAATAAATTACAGGAAAAAATGGTGAACGTTGTCACTTTGAAAGAAAAAAGAGAACTATCATCGAATCTATGAGTTGAACTTATGATATTTAAAAAGTTTAGTTTATTCTTATGATATTTGATTTATTTAGTATTAACTTTGATGTGTATAGTGTTAAAATGTTTAGTTTATTGATATTTATAATTTAATACAAAATTATTGTGATAGTTAACAAGTTTAATATAGTTTCAAAAGTTTAATATAGTTCGAAAATTTTAGTTTATTCATATGAAAATTATTGTTGTTATGTTTATTGTGATAAGTTGATATTTTCTAGTATTAACTTTGAAAATATAGTTTCAAATAGTTTGAAAAAGTTTAATTTAATTTAATTTTTTATTTTGTATTAAATTTTAAAAAAAATAGTTTTAAAATGTTTACCTCATTTTAATTTGAAAAGTTTAATTTGTTGTTATTTTTAAAAATAGTTATAAAAATTTTAATTTATTGTTATGTTTAAAAGGTTTAATTTATTGTTCTGTTCATAAAACTTAAAAAGTTTATGTTTATAAACTAAAAAAATTAATATTTTTTAATATACTTTTTATAAAAAGTATAATACAAAAAATTGATGTTTGTTTTTTTGTTTGTTTGTTCTTTTTTTTTTCTTTTTTTTTTTTAGAAAATGGCAGGCAAATGCTTGGAATTTTTACCATAAATGTGAACAATAGAATTGTATTTGAATAATTCATTGAAATTGTTGGGATGTTACTTGGTGTAGATATGGGAGCAAATCAGATAGAAATAATATATAGACATCCTAATCTAGGACCATTAGGATCAATAAGGTTTATTTCATTCCCTATTTCGAATGCACAAGCTATGAACGTGTTGTTCTCAATGGTAATGCCAGTGCCAAATCTAGTGCATTTGTATATAAATGTAAATAGGATAGGGGTGGATCCTGATACATCATTTAACTAGTTCGAAGATCCAACTCAATATATCGATCCTGATCCGGAGTCAGTTGCATCGTCATGTGATAATGAAGATATGACGGCTAACAACCTGTACAGAGACTTCAGAATAGAAACGGATGACGAATTTGAGGAGTTGGATTTCGATGGTCGTGAACATGAGATACTTTCAGATACATTCAATGATTTGGATATGAATGTATATATGGAAATGGTCACTAGGAAAAAGCGATTTCCGGAAACATAGGCCTCAATTGTATAGCTCCCTGTGGACGTTGAACAATACTGCAATTGTATAAAAGGGAATGATTTGTCAAGACAAGAAAAAATTACAACACGCGGTCAATGTTTTTTTGCAATAAATTGTCACGCACCAAATGAGGTTTGATTAGAATCTACACTGACTGCACATTACATAGGTGTAAAAAGTGGAGGAAGTGTGCAAGTGGAGATCTTCGTGCAATAAAGAAAAATCGAATGCGTTGTTCGAATCACTAAATGATGAGCAGCATACATGTTTTATTCAGAAAAGAGTCAAAGTCACGTGTATATTATATTCATCAATGATTTACGTTGGAGTTTTGTGACGCCGTAGAGAGATAACCATTTATCAGTGTGGCACAACTGCAGTCCGACATCAAATAAAGATGATGGGAGGGAAAAGAAAGCGTTAGCTAAAAGTGGTATCAAGACTGGAGTTGTTAATGGGAATGATGTCACTTTATACAGAATTGTTAGTCACCCAATAAAGTGGTTGGTTTATAATAATGGTTTAACTATAATAACTGACTTACTAACCAATATCCTGGATTCATATTTGTGTAAAGGAGTGTATTAATAATGAGTAATACGCTTTTGATCTAGTAAAGGCCAATGGTTATCACTAACTTCTGTATTTTTGGGTCAATGTTGGTCCTATTGGAATAGAAGCTTTAAAATAAGATGTCAGGCACGATAATTATCAGATGATGGTACACACTTGTACGACAAATATAGAGGAAAACTATTGATTGGTCATACATCAAGTTGACTCGAACACGAACCATTCTTTTTTCCACTTAACGTTTGCCGTTGCTGATGAAGAGTCCGCAGACTTATGGGGATGGTTCCTGAAAACCACCGAAGAGAAATTGTAACACACGAAGAGGTGTGTTTAATTTCAGATCGACATGCTAGTATAATTGCAGTAGTGAACAACCCAGCAATGTGATTGGACGACGACCGAAATGTCACAATCGTTTCTGCTTATACGACAGAATTCGTACAGCAACTTCAATAAAAAGTATAAATTTAATTCATTGAAAAATTATGTTATCATCAGTCGTCGGGTGTCCGAGTTTCAAAATTAAATTTCAACAAAGCATTTGAAAGATATCAAAGGAATAAATTTCAGAGTTGTCTGAGTTTTTTGACAACATTAGTTTAGGTAATGGATCTTAAGCACATGATTAGGATGGCAGATATGGGTGGATACGACATAATACTATCAGAGTGCATAATGTGAGTCCTCAATGAGAGCTCGACAATCGTGCATATAAAGTGCCTAATGCTGCTGTGCTCGGAATAACAATGTCAATTTCTAATATTTTTCATTGAACACCACATTTTCCAGAAAAGAAGAGAAGAAAATAAGGGATGCATTGGAGCGTAAGATAAATACCCCCGTAGTACTGATATAGTTAATATATATTTATAATTATAATATATTTTATAATATATAAACATTTTTATATATATATAAATAATCTAATAATTTATTTCAAACATATTTTGAAAACTAATCGAGTAAAAATTCATGTCTGACCATAAGAAAATAAATAAATGGGTTGCACGATCTAGAAACATGAAGTAACAGATCATACGAACGGTATGAAGGCTTTGTTTGCGTGTGAAAATCGGACGTCATAGTTCAATACTAAAGGGGGAAGCGTTCAAATATTGAGGTTAAACAGGTCCGAGCGTTACTGTTCATGTAACAAGTGGCAAGCATTCGGCATTCCATGCTCGCATTTTATGGCGTTTGCTCACATTTTAACATGAACTACAAATATTTTATTGAGGACTACTACAAATTGTCAACATATGCTAAATGTTACTTCTCCTCATTTCAACCTGCACCGCATGAAGATTACTGGATCACGTACCCTAATATATGCCTGTCTTACATCCTGATCCATCGTTGTTGAGAAAACCTGGTAGACCGAAAAGTTTACGTTATCACAACGAGATGGATTGGACAGAACAGGCACTCGACAACATTGGAATTTTGTAATCAGTTAGACATAATCGAAGGAAGTGTTCTTCGTTACTAGACGAGCCCAGATAGTTAGGATTGAAAAATAAATAATTTTTTTATTATATATTCATTTTATTGTATTCAATTTTTTATTATAATTTATATGTATATTCAATTTTTATTATTATTTATTGTATATTCAATTTTTTATAATAATTTATTGTATATTCATTTTTATTTAAATAATTTATTGTATATTCAATTTTTTTTAATAATTAATTTATTGTAATATTCAAATTTTTTTATTGTATCAATAAAGTTTTACATTATTTTTTACCCTCCACACTGCCATTATTTTTTATTGTAATAATAAAGTTTTACATCACTTTTCTCTACTATTCTATTTACTTATTTCGCCTTTTTTTTAATTTACTTGATAATGAAATTCAAGGTTGACCATATTTTTTCAGACTTATTCAATTATAGTCAATTAAAAGAATAATGTACATATATGTATATATATCTCTGTATATATATATATTAATTAAAAGGATAATGTACAAGTTATTAAAAGAATAATGTACAACTTAAAATAAAAATTGAATATACAATAAAAGATAAGTGGGTGAAGGAAATCTACTCATGAGTAAGATCCTGCTCCATGAGCGAGAATCTTTTTTTTTATTGTATATTCAATTTCTTTTATTAAATATTCTTTTAATTAAATTGTAAGAATTTAGCTAAAAGAATTTACTTAACAGTGTGTGGAAGTTTACCCTAATCTCAAAAAGAACATTGTTAAACATTCTTTTAATTAAGTTGTATACATTATTTTCTAATTGAGAACACATATTTTTTAATTGAAGAAATAATTTTTTTTTTTTTCAGATCCAATGGCTTTAAACCACAGGACCTGTTGATCGAGTGTTTTGTACGACATCCATTTCATCGATCATCTGGTGTTATGGCGAGATCGTCTAATTGGAGAAATATCATCTGCAAGCATCGAGAGGCAGTACTTCCAGTGCATCTATCCGCTCCCCCTCTGAATTACTACCGCTACTGCGCAACATCTGGATTCATATGGGGTTGCCAGATTAAAGGATTTATGTCAGTTGGAGCTAGGCATCGGTCACTCCTTGGTCGGATGGAGACCAAAGGCACCATACAAATTTCATATAGTCTGTTTGGAGAGTGCACTATAACTCTACAAGACATAGAAGTATAGGTGTAGGGTTACCTGTTTGACAATAGACCCGGTCACCAGAGTGATGTCGATCGACTGGTGAGAAGTTTGTCACTGTACCCTCGGATGCGACCCACCTACGACAAGAATTAAATGATCGAGGTTAAGTTTAAATATGGTTAGGAAACAAATTTCGTAGCTCACTAAATGAATGCAGCAGACGAGGAAAACCGTCATAAAGATATGCACGAGCATATATCCTCTACAAATTGAAATGGGTAGAAGTCTTTTTTCAGATAAATCGACGTCATCTTCACTTGAATGTTCTCGCTAACTGTATAGCTACCTTCATGTGCGGGGAGGTATTCGTGGGTGGAGCATGCTTGACATGGTTTATATATATGATATCTATGCAAAGCAAACAAGACCTGAGTTGTCGAAAGAATAGCTGAGACCTATGATACTTTTGATAACTATTGGGCTTGGCAAAACTGATTTCCAACAATGGCTCACAGCTTACAACATGTTAATGACGCTCAGTTAGTTGAACGAGCCTACGTTCTCAGTATGTTGTTTTAATTCAATTTAATTTTTATATCACTGATCTAGTTAATTTAGATTCTAAATTATCAATTTAAAAATTTAGGTGGGAGAGGACAATTTTGTGTGCCTAGGACAGCCACAATGTAATCAGCTAGTATAGATAACGCTTCAACCTGATCAGGTACATTACATTGAATTTAATTGATTATTTTATACACATTTTTATTGTATTTGTCTTTAATATTCTCTAATATAATATTTTGTGTTTCAGATTATTTAGGAGCCGTATAAAATTATTATGCATACTTTGCCTAATTTTTGTACGAATGGTCAAAACATATGGCAGAGGATGAGTCATCTCATATGTTTTCACATTGGTGAGTGACATCTTCCTGATAGGATGATGAGACAATTCGGTTTTCAGCAGGATGTCCCATCGCCTTGCAATATTGAATCCGTACTGCATGATATTGACCTAAGGACTGGAGATTGGTTTGAAAAAATTGTACATTTGGTAGTGTGATGGCACTATCGTGTAAGGTTTATTGTAGTGGGGGTTTCTCTTGAACAGTTTGACACAGATGTCACTCCAGAATATATTCATTGGTATAATAATATCACAAGGTGCTATGTCACTCATCCAGGAGCAGTTGTGGGTCATCTGGTAAATGAATGAATATTATCTAATTATTTTTATTTTTAATTTATTTTAAATATTGTCTAATTGTTTTATAATTCATTATATGTACGATATACCTATTGTTACTTCACCAGCTCTTAGATGTAGAGGACCTGTTCGGGAAGAGGATGAGTTTGATGAGGTTGTACATAATGTAAAAGAGTTAACCCCTATGATTCAGACGTAAAGTCAAACTGATTATGTTAGTCCGATGATGATGATGTCAGCATTTGGTTTAGGACATTATGACTTAGAGACTGGTCCTTCGTCTTCATACGTGCATGGACATGGTCGGGGTCGTGGAGAGCATAATGAATATTTATATTATGAAACACCTACAGAGGTCCCAGAGCAACATTAAAAAGAACCCGAGCAACCTCAAGTTCGAAGTCGACGACGACAACCAGCTCGAAATCAACGACGTCTGCCTTGTTGGACACATTGATATTTGTAATTATTTTTATATAAATGAGATATTTAATTTATATATTTTTATTTTTATGAGATATTATTTTTTTAATTTATTCTTTTTAAAGTTTAAATAAAATAATAAAATATTTTTAGAAATTGTTTTTATAAAATGGAAAATTAAAAAAGAAAAAGAAAAAGAAAGGAAGAAAGAAAGAAGAAGGTGGAATGTGTAATAATTAAAAAAAAAGGGAAATTTGTACGAATGACCCAAAAATTGAAGTGTACTCTCGCTCTTGCTCAAAATCTCGCTCTCTCTCAAAATCTTGCTCTCTCTCTTGCTGACTTATTTCTTACTCTCTCCCAATACAAAATTATTTTTAACACATCAAATAATTATGAGTTATGACGAATTTGATTGGGAAGTTCAGTGGCAAAAAGAAAGAGATTCATTAACTCGTTAGGGACCTTATGAAAATTTAGAAATACGATCTTTTGATCGATGAAGGTCTCGGAATGATAATTAAACATACTCAAAATAATAATGTTTCAAAAAACGAAAGGGCAAGGTCGAGGATTCAAAATTCAATCTACCTTGGTCGAATTTTGAACCCTCGAGTTATTACAACAATAATATGTTTACAAATAGTTTGAAAACAACAATATTTTCCTAAATAGTTTCTAAAAAGACAATATCCTTTTAATTTTCCCGTTCCTTGACATCCTCATTTCCTATGGATAAAGGTTTTCTATTTCTTTAATATGTGGGTTTTTTCTTTTCTCATCTCTATCGGTTTTTCATTTTATATATAATTTTATTTGGAGTATAATTAATTAATATAAATATTTATATTATTTTTATTAAATTAATATTAATTAATTAATTAATTAGTTAACTGTATTCAAAGTGAAATTATATGTAAAATGAAAAACAGATAGAAAAAGGAAAAGAGAAAACCCATAATTTTTTAACGGAATAGAAACCCTTATATGTGGGAAATGAGAATGACCGTTCTCAGAGGTGAAAACTATGAAACAAACCTAGAAATTGGATACCTATGTCAATTCCCATGCAGAAAACCTGTCAACCAAACGACCCTCTTAAGGAGCAAAAGTGAGATCGCATACACAATGTTCTATTTCGATAATTCAACATTGTGACGTAAGCAGAAGGTTAAAGTCAGATTTCATTGGGATATTCTAAAGTGGGTCATCCATACAAAAACCAAGAAATGAGTTCGTCATATGGATGATCAAATTTTGGGTCTAAAATGAAATTATCCCCTACATTTTGAAAATTGATTTTTTTTTTTTTTTTTTTTTTAATCTTTGCTTACATTATATTTGGGTGAAATTACTAAGATAAAACCTCATACACGTAGGTTGCTCTTTTCACTCTCCTCTCTCTCGCTCACTGTCCGTCTGTTAGTCTCCTCCCTCTCTCACGCCGTTTCAATCTCCTTTTGCCTCTACAACACTCACCAAATGGTTTCTTCCATTTTTCTCTTTCGCTTTTCGGCAATCTCATGAATTTGATGTTTCATTCCCATTCTACGTGACTCCATTGTAGCGTTCTGATGGTTGATGATGACACCTCTGCAACTGGAAAATCCTACTACAACATTCCAATGGTCGACGAATGGTCAGCTAGGAATGGATAAAAGGAAAATGAAAAGTGGTCGACGCAATTAAAGAAATGGAAAATTGGAAGAGGAAGAAGGAAAAAGAAAATTAACAGTAGTTTTGTATTTTTGGTTGATGAGGATGTAAGTAAAAGGGCAAATTTATCTTCAATTTCAAAAACGGGACAAAGACCATTTTGGGTTGGACTTTATACAATTATCTCAAAGACGCTATCACAAAAATATATATTAAATTACTAAATTTGATAATTCACCAATCAAAATCAATAATTTAACCACTACATACAGGTTGTTTAACAGTCATTTGATATTTTGTTTTTGGTTTTTAATTTATAAAAAATCAGTTTGTTTAGTATCTAGTTTAGTTTCCTGTTTTTTTTTTTTTAAAAAAAAACGTTTTAAAATTTGTTAAGAAATTTCAAATACGGAAAAAATGGTTTTTGAAAACTCGTTTTTGTTTTCTTAAAAAGCACACATATTTATTTAGTGATAGCACGACAAATTTTAAAATTATTTTTTATTCTGGTTGTGATCTAGTGGTCAGTACACTAATTTTCTTGGGCATTTGCAAAAATAGCAAAATAAACATTCTTACATTTACAAATTTATTAATGGGTTTTCAAAATTTGCAAATATAACAAAAAAAAAAAACATAAAAGCATATTTTTGTTTCTATTATTCCAAATTTACCCTTATTAATATTGTTCGCACGAGGTTTCCGGAGAAACGTGTTTCGTGGAGTTGAACTTGAGTTGGTATTGATGTTGGAGTTGATTTGATGCGATGTGGTTCGATCTCTAATATTTGATCCTCTGATTCTCTCTCAGTTGGGTGAATATGCTTGACTTGGAGAAGGAAAGCACCGAACGTCCTTGAAGTAGAAGTCTTGGAAGCTTGGAGTAGAAGTCTTGGAAGAGTATTTGT
>NC_052360.1:31880666-31974440 GCF_009727055.1 Benincasa hispida
AGATTGGTCGAGCAGGGAGAGCATGTTATTTGCGGAGTTAGAGGTTGAAAATGAGTTGAAAGACAAAACTTATCTGGCTGCCTTTCTGTCATGCTGGTTATGCCTTTTTGTATTTCCTCAGAAAGGTGGTTACCTTTGCCCCGGGATTTTCAGGATAGCTAGTTTGATGGCTCACGGGACTATTTATAGTCTCGCCGTTCCATTCTTGGCCAATATCTATCACGGCTTGGGGCTAATAGTAGAGGCTTCGAGCCCGATCGGGCGCATGGACTTTCATTTTCCCATGCATTATGTCCATGGTTAGCTGGCCCATTACTTTAACACACATTACCCTGTTCCAGTCGCTGTTCGAGGCCCCAAAGTGGTATGCTTTTCTGGCGAAGGTGGCTCGATTTATTTTGACGAGTACGAGGCACGAGAATTGATCCATAGTGGTACCAGTATTCAGTGGCATGCGAACATTTTGAACAGGAGTAGGCACGAGTGCCTAACTGACGATAGAGACCTGTCTTTTTTTAAGTCCAGTTATTTTACCAGCATGCGATCCGGTTACATATCTTCTCAGTATGGGAAGTTTGAACTATAGAGTCGTATAGTTCTTTTCGTTTTGGCCGACAGTTTGGCTTCCATCAGAACATTCCAAATGATATGGGGGGAATACCTCCTGCTCCTATGCCGAAGAACATTTTACATTATTGGAGATTATGCATGAGACGTAAGCCCTCGTCTCAGGTATTCTTGCTGGCCTGTACATTCGATCCACACACTTATGTTACCCCACGGTTCAAGAATTGGTGGTTAACAAAGCACGGGGACTATTTCGAAGTGAATCGTCATTTGTTAGTGACTAGTGCTATTCTTCCCCCAGCGCCACCGAGGTTACCTAAAGGTAGAAGGATCAACCATGGGGGAAGCAACTTCTCCTGACTGAGGAGGAGGCGGCGATCGTACAAGAAGACATTCCCAAACCGGTTGAGGAGGACAGTCATAGTAGTACCGAAGACCGTTGTTGGAAGTGACCCTCTAAAAACGCAGGCCCTTGGATGTCGATTTTCTTGAGAGGGTTCAGAATGATATGGTGGCTTCTGACGCTCTCCATCTACTGGTATAGTATTTTTTTAAAATTTTTATATATACATATGTTTTTTTTTTTAAAAAAAAAACTATACAGCTTACATTTAGTTTTCGCCTCTGCAGTCACCCTTGAAACTTTCTCTTCAAGGATTTGAAGCCTCACGAAGCGAAGAATCTTTGGTAGGCCCTTTTGTCGTTGACTTAGCCTTTGAGAGCGTTGGTACCTCTGAAGTGTTGCCGGTTGATCCTGTACCTGGGTCTTGTCCAATGCGTGCTATCCCTAGTGACATCCCTTGTGTCAAGGAAGCCGTGGTCGTTGAGGATATCGAGGCTTCAGATTTCATAGCCAAGGAAACTAATTCCCCCTTGGTGCCTGTGGTAGTAAGGGTTCTCCAACCCGGAGGGGCGTCGAAGGTTTTGACAAGAGTGGCAGTGAGTTCCCGAGGCAAACAGATAAGGCATCACCCCCGATCGTCCCCGAGATTTTCGAGTTCTGTGCTGCCACTGTAGTTTCTGACGTTCGACGCCACGCAGGCTCAGTCATGTGGGAAATCATGCATACTCCTTTCGAGAAGGTTCTTAGTCTAGAGAAAGAGACACATGAGATATTCCAAGCCATTTTCGACATTTGCGAAGCCAAACTCTCTCCTCTCAAAAAACTTGTTGATGATTACTTTCGAAACGTGGAGAAGTACAATCAGTTTCAGTTATTCTATTCCTCTCAATTAACTCAAACAAGTAAGGAGGAATGTCTGAGGGAGGCTAAATCTGATCTGGAGAAGGTACTGTACGATGAAAGTGGTGCTTTTGCTAAACGAAAGGCACTACTGGAATGCGACTCCCAGGCCTTACAAGAAGAAGAGATGCTACTAGCCAGATTGGAGGCCATCAGGTCCGAGCGGGTTGAAACATCACGACTGATTTCTGAGAGTGAAAGCCTTTTGACTCGGCATAAACTTGAGGCCTTGGAGATTCGAGGGGCGATAAACAAAATCGAGACCACCCTAATCCTTTCTTACAAGGATGTCAAAGCTTTGGACGTCTTACGCCATGTGTTGGAAGCGATGCAGCATGAGCTGGGGAACTGCCACTGGGTACCTTGACTTGATGTTGCTCGTTCTATTGGATTAGGCGCACTCTTAGTCATAGCTACTGGATTTGACTATTGTAACCCTGAAACAACTTGAATGGAAGTATTATATATATATTTTTTCATTTTTCAGTGATGTTCTCTGGCGTCTTGTAGTCTCCTCTAAATTTATGTTTCTCTATGTATTTATTTTATTATTTTTTTATCACGTGACTGAACTTAAATCTCTTTAAGCTGCCTACATACCCTATATAATGAAGAAGATCAAGTCATAACGTAGTTCATAGAGATTTTTTTTCTTTTTATGCGCGACTGAACTTAAATTTCTTTAAGTTGCCTACATATCCTTTATAATGAAAGGGATCAATTCGTAACGTAGTTCATAGAGATTTTTTTTTTCTTTTTATTTGTGACTGAACTTAAATTTCTTTAAGTTGCCTAGGTACCCTTTATAATGAAAGGGATCAAGTCGTAACGTAGTTCATAGAGATTTTTTTTTTCTTTTTATGCGCGACTGAACTTAAATTTCTTTAAGTTGCCTACGTACCCTTTATAATGAAAGGGATCAAGTCGTAACGTAGTTCATACAATTTTTTTTGGGCCGTTCACATTTTAAGCTCATGCGGGCTAGGAACATCATGCAGTTTAGCTCTTGGGATGAGGAGCTTCTTCATTTAAACTTCAGAACCTCTTATTTCATCATGGTTTTAATTATACTCTTCATTTGTAGGATTCGTCAATATGATGAGTTTTGGCTTCACTATCAAGGAACCTTCTATACTTATGTACACAGAGAATTTCCTCTTCATACGTGAAGGGACATGACTGTGAATCTTTTCGTCGTTGTTTTCTTCATGGAATGATGTTGGCTTCAAGATTTTCATCCTTCCTTTACGTTGATCGCTTGTTGTCTTGAGACGATCAAAAGTAAATGCTAGAGGTTGATCTTTCTTTGATGTGGATATACTTAGCCTTTTGAAGACTAAAGTTCGATCATAAGTAGTCGTTGGACATTGGTCTTCTTCTCCTACCGTGACCATACTCAATCTTTGAAAGACTAAAGATCGACCATTTGAAGCCTTAATACGATCGAAGACAGAAGTTCTTTGCTTCATTTCTTCTGAGTCTTTGACTTCTTCAACAGTCACATGATTGTTGTCGACTTCCACTATGTTGACAGTGTGACATGCAATAACTTCTGATACTTTCTCTGGATGATTATTAAGAAAGCTTCTTGGGAGAAGCTCTACCGAAGTTTCCGGCTGTCAGAATTGAGGGAAGTTCTTGTCTTCTTTCTTAGCAGGCTTAGGCTTCCGGTCATCTTTTTGCCTTTCTTTCTATGAGTCTTGTTTCTTTTTCTATAGCTTCTATAGGAACGCGACTCTTTTTGGGTGGAGTTTAGTTGTCTTCTCTTTTTACGACGTACCACAAGAATCCAACCTTCGTTATCGTGATCGTCAACGCGCTCTCTTCCGTTTTGAGGATCTGTAGCTTGGACCTCCTGCTGAAACCACACCACCATAGGTTCAAAGGTCCTAAATTGGATCGAGCTTTTCCTTTCTTCATAAAATATGGTTGGTGGCACCACGCTCGGAGTTACTGTCACTGCAGTGTGATTCGTTTGGACCACCTCGTCTAGATCCAGTTCTATTTTCCTTTCACGGGCCAATTTGAGGATCAATTCTTTCAGTACGAAGCATTTTTCGACCAGGTGACTGATGACCCTGTGATACTTGCAGTAATTGGGGTCATCTACCTTGTCAGCTTGTTCCGGTCGCCTACATTCTAGCAATTGGATAAGGTAGTTCTCTAGTAATTGTTCAAACATGTTCGCTACGTTAGAGTCAGGGAATGGATAAACCTTCGCCTGTCTTTCTTTCAGGGTTGGGCGACGTCTCTCGCCTTCTTGGTTTTTCTTCTCCATCTTATTTTCTCTCCTTTTTGAGGAGAACTTCAATGGGGTTGTGTTAATGACCATTGATTCCTTCGTGACATCTTTCACAATTTTCTCGGTGCCCTTCACAATTTTCTCGCACCCTTTACCTTCTTCTTGTCTTTCCTCGGTTCGTGGTTCAAAAAGTCCCTCGTTCCTCTGTTGGCGATACTTAGCTCCATGTCGTGAGCGCGGGTCGCTAATTCTTCAAAGGTATGGGGCTTAATCCCTTGTAGAATATAGAGNTAGAGGAGTTCCCAGTGCATACCCTGCATGCACATTTCCACAGCAGACAACTCGATGAATCGATATTTGCAATCCAGACTCAGAGCTCTCCATCGATTGATGTAGTCGACGACTGGTTCCCCTTTCCGTTGTTTGAAGTTTGTCAGCTCCATCATGCTGATAGTGCGTCTGGTGCTGTAGAAGCGATTCAAGAATTCTCTTTCAAGTTGCTCCCAACTGTCAATCACCTCAGGCTCTAAGTCTGTGTACCAGTCAAAAGTGTTCCCTTTGAGGGTTCTGACGAACTGTTTGACCAGTAGATCTCCTATTGTTCCTATTGCTTTGGGTTGCCCTTTCTGTCGAATTGTTGGAACTTTGGGGGTTGATATCCAGTAGGCATTCTTAGGTTGTCGATCCTCTGAGTGTATGACTTGGAATACATGAAGGAGGTTTGGGCCAACTCTCCATATCGAGCTCTTAAGGAGGTCATGATCATGTCTTGTAGTTTTTAGACCGACAAAGAGGCCACCGAGGCTGACTGTTGCGATTGGCTTTCTTGTAGCACGGTCTTCCCCTTGTCGATTGCTTTCATCGTGGGTGCTAGTCTTGATTCAGCAGCCTCTTAAGACTGCATTTATTCCTTCAGGACAGCGATCTCGTGGTCTCGCTCCTCGACGGCTTCCATTAGGAAGTTAATCTTCCTTTCCATTTCAGCCATGGCCGCTTCCACCGTCACATCCGCCATCATGACAGAAATCATATCTGGCGGTGAATCTCTTTCTGGTCCGTTGGGCATGAAAATAGAGTTGTCGAACAAGGGGTTTTCCTTGATGACAACCCCACTTTGTGGGGATTTCATCATTTGTTTCAAGATGTCGTCGGCGATGGGGGAGCTCTGCTTTTGCTCCTGTGTGATTTCTTTTGAGCAACCGCGGGTGACCGATCCCTTGTATGAGTCGTTTGCGGAGGAAGCTTTGGATGCCATCTTCTTAGAAGATTTGGATGCCACCTTCTTAGGCGCTATTTGACTTGTTTGAATGCTAAGAAAGATATGAGAGGTAGAGAGGTCCCACTGGGCGTGCCAATTTGTTCACATGAGGTTTTCGGAGAAACGTGTTTCGTAGAGTTGAACTTGAGT
This sequence comes from Benincasa hispida, assembly GCF_009727055.1. NCBI lineage: Eukaryota > Viridiplantae > Streptophyta > Magnoliopsida > Cucurbitales > Cucurbitaceae > Benincasa > Benincasa hispida. The sequence goes on from NC_052360.1 coordinate 31,886,127, forward strand.
TGGTGTTGATGTTGGAGTTGATTTGATGCGATATGGTTCGATCTTTAATACTTGGTCATCTGATTCTCTCTTAGTTGGATGAATATGCTTGACTTGGAGAAGGAAAGCACCGAACGTTCTTGAAGTAGAAGTCTTAGAAGCTTGGAGTAGAAGTCTTGGAAGAGTATTTGTGTCTTCAAAGGTCTTCTTCCTTATAGGAGTGCAGCTTCAGGAGTCTTGGAAGCTTGAAGTAGAAGTCTTGGAAGAGTATTTGTGTCTTCAAAGGTCTTCTGCCTTATAGGAGTGCAGCTTCAAGAGTCTTGGGAGTCCTTTGCTTGTTAGTGAATTCTCTCTGGGTCTTCTGGATGTAGAAAATGCTGCCTTTACAAATGAAGAGAACTTCTCTATTTATAAAGTTCTTAGGTGGGTTTCGTGGGCTTGGTTGGTCCATAGGCCTGACCCTTGGGCCCAATTAGTTGGTTTTGGGCCTGATCTGGAATTTGGGTCCAATTCAACTGTTTTTGTAGTTTGGACTTTAAGCTTAAATAGTAATATCAAATTGGACCAATTTAATCTCATCTGGTTCATCTGCGTGACGTCATCGAAACTTGTCTTCAATTCAATTCGGGACATGTGTCAACTTCAAATATGACCCAAAGTCAATGATTTAGAAATTCGTCGTTAATTTAGCAAACGACGTGGTGACTTGTGATTGGTCCAAAATTTCTCATTCAACAAATATATCTGCATGTAAATCAGTAGTATATTTGATATACTTTATACCTGGTATATCAATTGACTAATATACCAACAACAAAGTATATAAATTATAGGTTTAAATACTACTTTGATCCTTGTACTTTTAGCTTTTATTCATTTTGGTCCTTATACTTTTAACTTTGGTTCATTTTAGTCCTTATATTTTTAAAATGTTCTTTTTGATCCTTGTACTTTCAAAAAATGACTATTTTGATCTTTTCATTTTTACTTTTATTTCTTGTACTGACCATATTTATCAGTAAAAAAATGTTTGTTCATTTACTATTATTCGTCTGACTTAATTTCAATCGTTATTCGTCTATTATAAAATATTATTTTTTTAGTACATCATAATCAACTTATAATGATTCAATCCTTTAGCCATTTTGAACAACATTGATAAACTATTGGCATACCAATGTTACACTTAAAATTGAATTTTGTGTTAATGTTGATATAATACTAGTACATTAATGTTATACTTAAAATTTTATTTAGAAGAAATATTGATATACTACTGACACATTAATGATATACTTGAAATTAGTGTTTTATGAGCATTGATACAATATTGATAAACTAATTTGTACTTTAAATGAATTTTAAATAAGTATCTGACTATACTATTGCACAAATACTATACATATACTTGAAATTTGATTTTTTAATGAGTATTGATATACTACTGATACACCAATACAATACTTAAAAAATAGATTTAGATATGAGTGATATGCTATTCATACACTATAAATGTATATTAAACAAATTTTTAAATGACTACTAATATATTATTGATACATCGCCATGTTACAATTTAAATAAATGTTGAATGAGTGTTGATAAGTATCATTCTAAATGATATATTTCATATCTGGTATATCAATGATATTTATATGTTTTTTTTTCTTTCTAAATCAAGTATATATCAATCAACTAATATATGAAATATGAAATATTTGTTATACAATTGATATACCAAATTAAATATAACTTCATACTATTAAAATCACATAAAAATTTAAAAATAAAACAGATTAACTAATATAATTTATATTTGTTATAACACTCGACAAAATTAATGCATTTAACATATATCATCAACATCAAAATTGAACTAGTCGAATGAAAATAACTTGATATTAACACAACAAAATTAAAGATAATATTTGTCATAATTGAACAAACAACGTCAACCGACACACAATTAAAATCATGATATATTACTTGTATAAATGATGATCTTCAAATAAAGTATATCAATTGATTGATATAACCAAATATAATGTATATCAGTTGACTAATATACGAAAATATAAAGTATATCAAATATACATGTTGATACATAAGTAAGGGTAAAATTGTAAAATAAAAAAATTGGGAATCTGGTTTAATTTTTTTTGTTATATTTGCAATTTTAGAAATCTATTGCTATATTTGCAGAGACTTTTTTTCTTGGTTAATTGGCTAAATTGTTGGAAAAATTTTCAAATATAATAATATATTACTATCTATCATATGTCTGTCAATATCTATCAATAGTAATGTTTTGATATATTTGAAAATATTTTCAATAGTTTTCTAGGTTTAAAACTCTACTCTACTAATTGTAATTTCCCGATTTTTACTCTCTAAACCCAAGCTCGATCCTTGAATTTAGCAACATTTTTTTCTTTTATTTCTTTTCTATAATGTAATTATAAGGACTATTTTCACTTTTTATGGTATTATGTCAAAATTCCTTTTTTTGTTTACGCTTCTGTTCCAATCATCATTCATTTTAATAAGAATATTTTAAAATTTTTAAATTAGTTAAAAAAATAGAAAAACCAAAACGCTTTTTGAGAAGAAGTTTTGGGTTCAAATCCCATCCAATATTTCTTTTACTTTTTTTCTTTTTCATTTTACAATATAACAATGATTTCTACTTTGTATATGGAATTAAATGAAAAATAATGTTCAAAATATTTTCACAAAATTTCTTAGGGAAACATTATAAATTATTGAGTTTACTTGACTTAAGCGTCTTCTTATTCTTTTATAATTTGCTATTACAAAAGCGAAACTATTTTCTTACATGTTATCCATATGTTTTCTGTACACATTTATTCACACATAGTAGAGGGAAGGAACACAATTGTCACAAGGAAGAGTTGTGAATTTGTTAGGTCGGATTAATTGTTATAATTGTTTCTTTATCTCTAGTAATTTTATTTTTGTAAATCTATTTTCTTTTCGTTATTTTTTATCCTATCATTTCAAAATATCGATATTTGTTTTATCATATATGAAAATTTGAACTATAAACTTCGTAATTATTAATACACTCATATGTCAATTGAGTTATACACTCGTTTTGACATAATTTTTTGTTACCCAATTAACTGTTCAATGATCATTTCAAACTATTTTCTAAACTTTGAAGACTAAGACTCCATTTGGTAACCATTTGATTTTTTTTAAAAATTAAGCTTATAAACATTATTTTCATCTTCAAATTTATGCTATGTTATTTACATTTTATTAATGATTTACAAAATCAAGCAAAAATTTGAAAACTAAAAAAAATAACTTTTAGGCATTGTTTGGTAACCATTTTGTTTTTGTTTTTGAAAATTAAGTCGATGGATACTTCCACTTCCAAATTTATTACTTTATTATCTATTAATCACAAATGGTGTAAAAAAAAAGTCAAAATTTGAGAACTAAAATAGGTGGTTTTTTTTTTTTTTTTTTTTTTGGAGAATCTGAACAAACAAACCAGACTACCCCAGAAGCAAACCACAAGACTCCTCAATTAAAAACGAGGAGAACTACGAAGGCATAACAAAAGAATATCTATCATCATCTTCAAAGGGAGAAGAAGAGAAACTAACAAAAAAAAGCCTCAAAATTACCAAAAGAAACCACAGCACGAGCAAGGCGATGCACCAACTCATTAGCCGATCTTCTGCACCACATAAAAGACTGAGAAAATCTCATGCAACAACGAGCCAACCTTCGACAAATCCCATTCCACATGATTAAAACAATTCAACAGCCCAGCATAGTCGTATTCAACGATCAAAGAGGGATAACACAAATCCCTCGCCTTATCCAAGAGGGCCGATAAACCCTTATGATAGCAAGGGTCTCTAAGCATTTAATGGTCCAATCCTCCATCACCTTCTCACAACCAGGCACATATAAGAGAGCCATCAGAGTCGCGGACAACCCAGCCAATGCCACCAGCACACTCCTTTTCACACCAAGATGCATCGATATTAAGCTTCCAAAACCCACTCGCAGGCTGGGAGGCTCTCCAATAGTGAAGGAGAGGGAAAAGGCTCCAAAACACTGAACACTTGAATATGAAGGCAGACTTTGTAAATGAAGGATCCGATAACCGGAGGAGCATCACAAGCTTCGATGGAGTACTGTAAATTCCATAAGTTCCACAAAATAGTAGCAGCAATTTGTTGGTTTAGGCCGGCAAGCAAGCAGTAGAAGAAAACAGGATCATTAAGTACTCTAATTTATTAATTTTAGCAACAAATTAAATATGTTCATACAAAATAAAGAGGGTTTCAGAAAAAAGAACACTTTTTATCTTCAAACTCAGCTCCAATCTCTTTAGCAACTGGTCTTGAACTACCACAAGATCTTCCCTATTATCCTCTAGGACCTTAGTTTGAGTTGTGAGACTTAAAATAAGTTGAGATTAGGGAAGAATTTTAGAGGAGAAGTCTAGTTTTACAGCCACCATATGTGAAGAACTCTTATTCACCAGTTTTTCAAGAAGAAAACACTTGCATGGCCTCTCTGTCAGCTCAAATTTGCTGAATTTTATTCGACCTCTTCATGCAATCACATTGCTTGATTTGAAGACAGCAACTACTTGGCTGAATTAAATGGATTTGAGTGGGAATTGAGTTGTTATATTCAAAGTGGAAAAATCCCACATTTTATTGGGTTTTTCCAAAACCCATTTTCTTTTTAATTTTGAAATTCTTTTGAAAACTAATGTCAAATTTCAATGTTTCATTCTATTATTAGATTGAAATGTATTGATTTTACAAAAATTAATTCAATTAATTAATTTTTCAAATAAAATTAATAATTAATTAAATAATTTAATTAATTTATTAATTTAATATCAAATATTAAATTAATTAAACATCAATTCCACTATCATGAATCCTATTCATGAAATTAATATTTAAGTCATATTTAAATATTATCCAATTCTCCAAATTTGTTTAATTTGATAATTAAACGTATAATAATATCGCATATAATTACTAATTCCTTTAATATGAATTTGAATGTTTCAAATTCACTCATTACACTATTATAAGGTTTATTCTGTTTGTGAGCTAGTAGGGGACCTAATAAATCTACAGATCATGGGCTCCAACGATCCGAGATTAATCGACTAAACTTTTTAACCTAATTAACCACCATTCGTTAACTACCAGGTCACTTCAATAAAGCCCAATAGTTGCACTCCCCGTAGATATATTGTGTCCACTCGATATAACTATAATTAATAAGTAACCCTTCACAGGTTGTTCATAATAACAGCTGGGTCAATTGTTGTTTTACCTATGAGATTACCTTTTGTTCCTTAAGTCCTACTAATCCTCTAATGAACAATTAGTTTGTTATCCAATCATCAAACTGAGTCCCTCTCGGGCAATGAGAGGATGGGCCCTTTGTTCACTACTCAGAGTCAACACTTAAGGAATAGCCTCCCTACTATCTTTAAAAGCGGGTAGGAGCGAATTGCATCTTGCATCCTATGTCCCCAACTATTTATCTGATCTTACTTTTGAAATGGAAGATTTATTGAGTTGGTACTGTTGAGCCAACCCTCACCCATGCAAATCTAAGGATAATCTCGAATAAACAGGAGTTCATAGTTAGCTCAGAATTAAAGTTAAGTTACCTAGGTCATCATTTTGAAATAGTCAGTCTTAAACAGTAAATAACATTATAAAGTAAGAATGATTATAAAGTAAGAATGACTTATTTCTTGGTCCGATCTAATACAAACTCATTGCATAGGACACCTCCACTCCTCATGTCTCCACATGAACGAATTAGGATCATATCGTTTGTAGCACTTTACAATAAATTGTAACAACTACAGAGTGGGCCACATCCAATAGTGTTACCAGAATAAGGTACCGAACCTTATTCATATATTATAGACCATTTTGGTATTTACTCAAACGTAATACACTCTAATATCTCCACATCAAGTTCAAGTATTCATATAATAGCCATGGATCTTAAGTTTATTGGATTTAGGCTTTACAAGTGCAATTTATATATTCAACAACAACTTTATTGAATAAACGTCATCTTTATTGCAAATAAAATATGTTTCTTGTTTACAAACCATGAGTTTTAGGACATAAAACTTAGCACAACATCCTTTTCAGCTCCACTAAGATGGTCCATCAATTCGTCTCAACAGTAAAAAAAGGCTTCAACGACCCCTGCAAGAATCCAGAAACCTAAGTAAGAAGGGAAAAAAGAACATCCAAATCCATCTAGAGAACTTACATTCCCATAACACATGACTATTTGATTCCATAAACTTCCTGCAAAAAAGAAAAGGGGATTAGTGACCACACCAACTTTAATAACATTACTTAAAGTGGGAAGAGAGTTATTAATGATTTTTCACACAGTCATCTTCATGCGCGAAATGATGAAGCTTCCACACCAACTTCAACTTAGGCTTGAGCCTAAGGAAGTTCGAACTCGAAGCTGAGGCAGCCAAGTTAAGATTAACCGCCATTCTATAAATACTTTTCACCGAAAAGCATCCTTTTCGGTCTGCACCTTAAATGATCTCATCCCCCCATCACAATTCCTATGAGGAATTTTAAGAATCGAAGCCATAGCATCTGGCAAGAAGCACTCGAAAATAAGCTCAACATTCTAAGATTCGTCCCCTGTATCAAGTCACAAATTCTATTTACCTCCATGTTGCTATTAAGGTGGAATAGGGTTTTAAGCCCTTTAGAATCCAACCAAGAGTCAATAAAAATGTTGACATTCATGAAAGAGTATATGAATACCCGCAGAGGAAAGATTGTGTCCCAATTTTTGTTTTACAAAACTAGAATTAAACAGAGGATAGAAACTAAGATACAACATTCTTATTAAGCATGCTTTCACAATAATTTAAAGAGGAAGAAGAGATTAAAGAACTTACCCTTGAATTTCGATAACCTTCACAAATCCTCTCCAATGTACTGCTTGGAACGATTTGAACTCTTCCAATAAACTAACATTCTAGACTGCTGTATGAGTTTTGAACTGTATATAGAGGCATACGGGGATAAGTGTTCAAGATACAACCTAAAGGGTCTATAGTATATGGATAAGGTTGTGTACCTTATCCTGGTGACAATATGGATATGACCCACTTTGTATTTGATACAAATGTAATGATCCAATGCATTCGTGTAGGGAACATGTGAGTGGGGGTATCCTATGCAATGAGTTTGCATAAGACCGTATCATGAAAAAGTAACCACTAGATGTAACTCAGTTGACTAGTCAGGTTTTTATTTCACTAGGATGACCTAGGCAACTTAGTTTTAATCCTGAGTGAGTTGGACTCTTGTTCATGAGGGATTGTTCTTTGATTTGTATAGGTGAGAGTGACCAATTCGTCAACTCAATAAGCCTACCATTTTGGGGACAAGATCGAGTGGGGAGCTGGGAACATAATTTCACGATATGGAATTCACTTCTTCCCGACTTTAGAGTAAGTAGATGGTTGTTCCTTTAAGTGGTGTCTCCGGGACTTGAACAAAGGTCCTACCCTCTCACTGGACCGAGAGGAGTTTTTGTTTGATGGTTGGACCACAAACAGGATGTTCATTTAAGGAGCATTGGCACTTAACTGATACTTAAGGATGTAGAGGTAACCCAGGGGTAAAACAATAATTTGGCCCAACTGGTGTTATAAACATTCGTGAAGGACTAACTTATTATTATTGATCAATATCTGTGGACACAGAAATATATCTGCAGTAAGAAGAGTGCAACTATGAGTCTATAATAGAATATACCCACAGTTAACAAATATTGATTAACTTTGTTAATGAGTTTAGCCCATTAATCTCATATCGTTGGAGCTTCTGATCTGTAGGTCCATTAGGTCCTACTGATAGCTCATAAAGGGTATTGAGGTAATTAAAGTAATTTGAAATGTACAAATTTACTAAAGAAAAGAATATAATATATGGTAATACATTATAATATAAAGTTTATATTTTAATTAAATATTATAATATAAATTTATTTTGAATTTGATTCAAAAATTAATTTATAGGTGAATTAACTACTTGAAGGAGTTCAAATATTAAATTTAATATGAATAGAATTCATATTAAAACTATAAGTTAAAATTAATGCACATTGGATGCACATTAAAACTATAGGTAATATGAGAGAAAAGTAATTGAATGTGATTCAATTATAAGGTTAAATTAAATATGTGATATTTAATTTAACGACTAATTAATTTGAGAATTAATCAATTACTTAATTTAATTAAATTAAATTTGATTTCATTAAATTAATTGAATTAAAACTATAGGTTATGAGAGAGGGATGTATTAGAATATGATTTTAATGCACATTTAATTGAATATGAGATATTTAATTATTATTAATTAATTTGATTAAGTAATAATTATTTGATTTAATTTATTTTTTAAATTAAATAAATTTATTGTTAGTTAATTAAATAAAATAAATTTGATTTAATTTATTAATTAGATAAATAACGAATTTATATAAATTAATTATATCTCCAGTTAGTTCTCTCTACATCACAGAAGAAAAAAGAGATACGAAGAATTTCTCTTGGCTTCTAGTCTTTGAGATTTTTCTTTGTAAGAAAATTCCTCCAAGGATCCCACCTTTTTCTTCTTCAATAGTCCAAGGAGAATACTGGTGAAATCGTTTTGGTGGTGTTCTTATCGTATATCAAAAAAGTTGGTGAAGCCCTCAGAGTCGTCAACGATAGTAAGGGTTTCTATATTTTATTTCCTTTGTTAATTTGTTATTAAAATCTGAAAACGGTCTGAAATTTTTTATGTTGCGCTTGAGATTTTAACCCAACATATATCTCTACATCAAATGTATCACATATACTATATTAATTATATCTTATATAATTAATTCCCTTCAATTAGTTTGAACAATTCATATTAATAAAAGATTAATTTTGATTCTCATTAATTCTTATTGAGCTAACAAGGAAACCTTATGACCTACAGATTGAAGCTCCAATGAAATTAAACATTTTAATTAAATTACTCAACTTTCATTAACTATTGGTCATTCCACTAAAGACCAACAGTTGCACTCTTCGCATTACAGATATATTTCTGTGTCCATTAGATATAACTAGTCAACAGTACGTTGACTCTTCATAAATTGCTCGTAAGTAGAGCTGGACAAAATTACCATTTTGCCCTTATAGTTACATCTAACTTCTTAAGTACCACTGATCCCTCTAATAAACAATTAGTTATAGTTCATCTACAACCAAACCCTTCTTGGGCCAAAAGAGAGTGTGATGCCACATTGTTCAAGCTTCGAAATTAGTCCTTAAGAGAGCAATTTGTCTACTTACCCTAACACTAGGGAAGGAGTGAATTCCTTCTTGTAGCTGCGTTCTCAACTCCCCGGTCAGATGAATCCCCAAAATAGTACGCATATTGAGTGGTTGAAACTGGTCATTCTCATCTATACAGATCAAAGGAATGCCTTCAAAGACAGGAGTTCACAACTCATTTAGGATTCAGGTCTAGTCACCTATGGTCATCTTGGTGAAATGTAAGCCTCTTCTAGCAACGGTGTTATATAGAGAGACTATTCATTTCGTGGTCCAATCTTATACAAACTCTTTGTATAGAAGACCCACTCACATGTCTCCACATGAATGATTAGAATTAGATCATTTGTAGTATTTTACAATAATTGTAACAATTATAAAGCGGGTCGTATTCATAGTGTCACCAGGATAAGGTACCCAACCTTATCCATCTACTACAAACCGTTTAGGTTATCACTTAAACATGATCCACATGTATGTCTCCACATACATGTCAAATAAAATACTTCTATTTTATTAAATAAATAAATTGTTTGTACAAATACAATTACAAACTAAAAGGCCACGAGATTTGGGGCATCGACTTATACAATTCGTCCCTCTACCAACTTTTCACCGATAGCCTTTAAGAAACAGCTCACGACCCCAAATTATACTCCTCCATATGAGATACGGATTATAGTCAATCTTATCATTGATGAAGTCATCATCCCTGAAATACCTCTTTTTGAGACATGGGCCAACAAGTTGTTTGGATTTCTAATGATTCTCCAGCCTTATTTAGCTAACATCGCTCGGTTGAAAAGCTATAAACCTCTTAAATCAAGACCCCCCACATCTTTGCTTCTACAAAGTTTCCCCTAGCTTATCCAATGATACCTTTTTTTATTACCACCAGAGCCTCACCAAAAATGAGAGCAAACCTTATTAATATCATCACACAACACCTTAGGAATCTCAAAGCAACTTATGGTATAGATTGGTGTAACTTGAATAATAGATTTGATGAGAGTCTCCCTTCCACTAAGAGAAAAAAAGATTCTTTTCCACTCTTAGAGGCCTTGTTTCTCCCATTGGTCACAGGCATACCAAGATAGATCCCAAAAGAGTTGATCTTCTTAACATCGAGGATCCTATTGATGTCACTCCCTTCTGAGACCCTAATGTCATCATTTTGAATACTCAATCGACTTTCATTCTAGGGAGGCCCATAATTGATAATGCCATTTTGGGATTTGAGTCCATCCATGTTATCAACAACAAAAGAAAAGATAAGGAGGGTTGGGTGGCCTTAAATTTGGATATGAGCAAAGTCTATGGCAAGGTCGAATGACCTTTTCTCAAGGTTATGCTTGTATCTTTGGGATTTGGGGTGGATTGGATTAGGTGCATCATGAATTGTGTGGAGTAGGTTCGTTTTTATGTGCTCATCAATGGTACGTCCTAAGAGGAGTTCTCACCACAAAGAGGGCTTTGGCAAGGAGATTCCCTCTCACCTTATTTATTCCTAATCTGTGCTGAGGGTCTTTTTGTGCTTATTAAAAGGGAAGAATCTCTTTCTCTTATTCATGGGCGTCGTATTAACTGTCATTATCCTTCTATCTCACACCTATTTTTTGCAGATGACAACCTATTATTCTTCAAGCCTCTTATGACCAGTGTAGGAGAGTTCGCTTTATTCTCAGAGTTTATAAAGAGGCGTTTGGTCAAGGGATCAACTTAGATAAGTCAGAATGTATGATCACTAAAAATAGGTGTTGATGTTACAGGCTTGGCAACAGGGCTAGGGTGGGGTGGAGGGGAGGGATTCCCCATTGAAAACGAGTCCTCACGGGGACCCATCCTCGATTTTTTAAAAATATATATGTATATTATTATATAGATATTTATGAAATTAATATATATTTATAGGGTGTATATATATATATATATATTAAAAAATAAAAAAAATAATTGAGATCGAGGTCGGGGCGGGGATACCCTCCCCGTCCCTGCCCATCCTCAATTGAGGACTTGGTTATAATCCTCAGTTTGACCCCCATCCTCCGTCAAGCTAGGGATTCAGGATGGGGAACCGGGGAGACCCGATCCTGCAGTGATTTTTGTCAACCCTAGTCATAGTTGACGGTTACACGCATCATTGAAAGCAATATTTTTTTTTTATGAATTTGTATCACAATTGACGGTAAAAAAATGTCATATCAACATATGTTGACGGTCACAATATATATATATATATAATTATATATATATATATATATATATATATATATATATAACTATTATATATATTTCAACTATAGTGATACTTGACAGTTTTTAGTCATCATAAATGTCAAAATTATATTAGAGAATATAGTGTGAAAAATGAGCCAAGCTTACTAGTTTAAACCTTGAACTTAGGGCATGTTTGGATTGTATAGAGAAAAAAATATTTTTCAAAAGAGTTATTTGTTTAAACTGTAATCGTAAAAACTATTTAAAAAATACTTAATCTCCTTTGGGAGCTTGTGGGAGAGATAGAAGTGATTATTGAAAAATCTTAACTATTTTTTGTGTTTGGTAAAACATATTTGAATTAAATATGTTAAAATCATTTTTTAAAAACACCTTAATTTCACGCATATTTTAAAAGCAATGTCCTACTAGTTTTTAGATTCTCTTAAATCAGGTAAATTTTTTTTTAATGAATATTTAGTTTTCAATTTTTTATTTTAAAAATAAGATTTATTTATATATTTATCTATTTATCACCTAATCAAATCTATTTTCTAATTTTTATGAGTTGAAGACATCAATTTTTTTTTTTTAAAAAAAGTATATCATATTGATTTTTTAAAAAATAAAACTATTGCCCTTAATATTTAAAAATAATCTATAACAAACAAAATATATCATTCTAAACCTTCTAAACAATTGTTTGAAGTTTTAAATTATATATATATATATAATTTATTTATAAGTCTATTTTGGTTATTATATCTAAAATAAATTGTTTTTGTATTTATTTACCAAACACTGTAACCTATTTTTTCAAGTTTAAGCTGAAATTTACCGAATATCAATTTACTTTATTTACTAGTTGATTTTTCTACAAGCATAATTGTCAACAATTATTTTAAAAGTTATAACAACCTCAACTAAGTTTTAGAAGTGTTTCAAAAGTACTTTTAAGCGATTGTCAAACACTTCAATTTTTTTTAATAACTTGTTTTCAAAAGTAAACACTTGAAAAGTTAAACCAAATACAACCTTGATATCTATAGATTGAATCAGTTGAATCTAACCTAAAAAAACTAATTTAGACTCATTGAGTAAAGTTCATGGATATATTATATATTTGTCCATGATAATACAAAAATATCCACACCTTTTTGCTATGACAGGTCAAATTCCACTCTCCTATATAAAAAGTTGGTGACACAATATTATTACATAAGAGTTTTTTCCACCACTAAATCAAAATCCATACCCTACCCTAGACCTTAATAATTGATGGGTTTATTTAAAAAAAAAGTAATAAAAACAAATGATTGATGTTCAAAACCCAATAAAATTATAAAATAATAAGGGAGAGAGAAACATTCACACAAAAAATTCTCTATATTCCACTAGGCTACAAATTAATACATTAGTTCTTATGATTTAAATAAATGACAGTTGTATTATTGTAATGGATGTACAGTTGCTGTCACATCAAAACATAAATTTCAAATTTTAAAATATTGTTCATTTTTGTCAATTTCTTCCTCCCATTTTGTTTTAATCTGATGTTCTTTTATTTCATTGGTTTGGATTTGGTCATTATTACTATACCAAGATTCCATTATTTATGGTAGTAAAGTAGTATAGAGTAATGTTATTTTGGTGTCTAAAAATTAAGGCAAATATCATTTTGTCCTTTCAAAATCTTACCATTTAATTTCTGGTTTTTTCCCTAAAAAAAAAAAAAAACTGGTTTTTAATCATGGATGGTATTATGAATATTATAATAATATAGATGTCCAATGCGTCCTAAAAACCATGTGTCAATTTTCATGTTGTCCATGTAACTTGTAGTTATTCATATTTGTTATCTATGTAATACCACATCCTACTTGTCTTTTTGCCTATAAATAATGACATTTAAGATGTCTTAAAAATACACAAATTGGTGAGAAATCCACTTCAAAAATTTCACTCAATTTCATATTATCAATTTTTCATAATTTTAGTTATTTTATTTTATTTTATTATTATATTATATCTATTTATTTATTATTTTATCTATATATTACTATTTTATATTTTCTCCATATCTGTGTTCTTGTTGTGCTTATCAATTTCACAAAACGTTATCAGCACGAGCTCTTGTTGCTTCTATCGCTAAAGGTAGATCCTAAAGGTATGTCGATTTTTTCCTTTTTATTTTAATTAATAAATTAAATGTTATTTTGCGTATTTAGTACACATTAAATTTCTAATATAAATCAATGTTTTGTGATAGTATTGCCATGACACACCCTACAAAATTAGAATCCGCAGCCTTTGACATTAATGACAATAATTATTTGTCATAGGTACTCAATGCCGAAATCCACTTAGATGCTATGAACTTGGGAGAAACAATTAAAAAAAGGAAATAAGGTATTTAGTCAGGACAAAGCAAAAGTTATGACTTTCCTTCGTCATCATCTCCACAGGGATTAAAAATGGATTATCTTACAATAAAAGATTCGCGTATCTTGCGAAAAAATTTGAAAGAAATGTATGATCATATTCTTCCTAAAGCTCTTTATGAGTGGATGCATTTAAGGCTATAAGATTTTAAATCAGTAAGTGATTACAATTCCGCATTATCTAAAATCACTTCAAAAATGTTGTTATGCAGAGAGAAAATTACTGATGTTGATATGTTAGATAAGACATTTTCTACATTTCATATCTCGAATATGCTTTTGTAGCAACAATATCGAGAGAAAGGTTTTGAACAATATTCTGAACTAATTTCATGTCTTCTCATGGCCGAACAAAATAACGAGTTATTCATGAAGTACCACGAATCTTGACCAGCTAGAACAACACCATTCCCTGAAGTGAATGCTATGAATGTTAATAATCATGGTCGAGGTCGAGGTTGTGATTGCAGTAGAGGAAGAAATAATTATTATTTTCATGGTGGTCGTTTTAATCATTCAAATTTCAAAAGAACCACACAAAATGATGATTACAAAGGAAAAACTCCACGAGATAAGAGTTCAAAGAGTGTTGAAAATAAATGCTTACGATGGGAAATGACTGGGCATTGATCGCGTAGTTTTCGTACGTCAAAACACTTAGTTAACCTCTATCAAGCCTCCTTGAAGGAAAATGAGAAAAATGTGGAAGCAAATTTTGCATACCAGGATAATGACATATTTGACAATCACATATGACAAATTTGGATGTGGTGGGCTTCTTTGAATCTCCTGAAGAGAAGATTGGCATAGTTGATAGAACATTAAGTAATTCTTTTGACTTTGAGAATATCAAACTTAATGTTATTGTTTCGACTTAATGGATTGAAACAATTAGGACAAATGTGGCACAATTGTCTGAGTGGATATTTATTGAAAGAATGATATCAAAATAATCCTATATGTCCGTGTGTTTTTATAAAGAAATCACAATCACAATTTGTTATTATAACTGTATATGTTGATGATTTGAATATAATTGGAACTCGTGAAGAGCTTTCAAAAGAAATAGAATATCTTAAGAAAGAATTTGAGATGAAAGATCTCGGAAAAACAAAATTTTTCCTTGGTTTGTAAATTGAGCATTTAACATATGAGATATTTATTCATTAGTCAACTTATACAAGAAAAAAATTGAAAAGATTTTATATGCACAAAACACATCCATTAAATATTCCAATGGAAGTTCGTTCATTGGATATAAAGAAAGCTATATTTCGACCTCGAGACGACAATGAAGAACTTCTTGGTCTTGAAGTACCATATCTTAGTGCAATTGGTACATTTATATATCTTGCTAATAATACAAGACCATATATTGCATTTTCAGTAAATTTATTAGCTAAATATAGTTTTTCTCCTACAAAAAGACATTGGAACGGAATTAAGCTTATACATTATTATCTCCGAGGAATAATCGATATGAGTTTTTTTTTATTCAAATAAATCAAATGTTGATCTAATTGGTTATGCAGATTTTGGATATTTATCTGATCCACACAAAGCTAGATTTCAAATAGGTTATCTGTTCACATGTGTAGGAACTACTACATCATGGCGATCGGCAAAATAGACCATAACAACCACTTCCTCAAATCATGCTGAAATTCTTGTAATTCACGAGTCTAGTCGAGAATATGTATGACTAAGATCAATGACTTAGCACATTCGTGAAACATGTGGCTTGTCTTCTAATAAAAATCTTCTAACAATATTACATGAAGACAACACAGCTTGTATAGCCCAACTCAAAGGAAGTTATATTAAATGAGATAGAACAAAGCATATTTCACCGAAACTTTCTACACTCATGATCTTGAAGAAAATGACGACATCACTTTACAAAAAAATTGTTCGAATAATAACTTGGGACTTATTTACAAAACATTACCAACCGCAACTTATGAAAAAATGGTGCACAACATTGGAATGCGGCGACTCAGAAATCTTAAGTGATGTTTTCATGAGGGGGGTAAATATATTGTATTTTTTTAGGAATATATATTATATGAAATATGTACTCTTTTTTCTTCGTTAGGGTTTTTTCCTATTAGGTTTTTTTAATAAGGTCTTAACGAGACATATTTCATATATATATATATATATATGGGTATCTAAGGGGGAGTATTATTAATATTATAATAAAATAGATGCTCAATGCTTAGTGTCCAAAGTCATGTGTCAATCTTCATGTTGTCCATGTGCCTTGTAGTTATTCATGTTTGGTGTCCATGTAAGACCACATCCTACTTGCCACCTTGCCTATAAATAGTGACATTTAGGATGTCTTAAAAATACACACATTGATGAGAAATTCACTTAAAAAATTCCACTCAATTTCATATTATCAAATTTTCATATTTTCAGTTATTTTATTTTATTATTATATTATATTATATTATATTATGTTTATTATATTATTATTATATTATATTTTCTTCATATTCGTGTGCCCGTTGTGTTTCATTGTGCTTCACAATTTCACAAAATATGGTTAGTTTTCATTAGGTACTTCAACCCAAGAATTTTAAAAATAAAGAAATTGACATGTCGTTTTTTTTTTAAATCAAATTTATGTTGTTCGATAAGATGTAAGGATGTGCATTGATTAGTTGGCATCGATTTAGGGTGATGTTGACTATTGACACATCGCTTTACATCGCTTGTGTGATTTTATTTTGATATATCTTCTTTGGTACAATTTTGTTTTAGCTAAATGTTGATAAGTTTTAGTCACGTTTTTTCATGTTCTTTTCGACCATGTTTATAAACTGAGAAAAATGTTAAGATATCTTGATTTGTAAAGCCTCCAAAAGCCAAAACGATCTAAAGTTTAAACTTTGAGAAGTCATAACTATAAGCTGATCTACTGGCCAAAATGGATGTTTTTTTTCTTCTTGTTTTTCATTTTGTGCAACTTTTTGAGGTCTAAAGGTTGGAAAAGTTGCTTATTTGACTATCAAATTTATAACAAATTGTTTTGATCTTAAATCTGGGTTATACAATGTTCCGTTAACATTTCCAGTTGTGGGTGTTCCAGCCATGGTGGAGTGTGAGAAAAAAGAAAACGAGAAGTAGGAGAAGACAAAGGTGCGAGAGGAAAAGAAAAAAGATAGAGGTGAGAGTTGAAGAAAAATACGTTTGAATGAGAGAAGAGAGGGACAAAAAGACTTAAAAGAAGATACTGATGGGAATTAAGTAAAGATGTCCATAAGGTATGGCTTGGGGTAGTACATGAATATTCACCTATTTCCTTTGACTACGCCTTTCGGCCTTGACTCACCCTTCGTGGACGAACTCTTACGTTTTCGGGGCATTGGATTCTCACCAATGTTTGCATTACTCAAGCCGCCATTCTTGCTTCTGCTTCGTCCACCATTGCTCGTGCAGGTGCTTCCCTCTAAGGCGAAATGCTCCCCTACCGATGCATTTTTACATTCCACAGCTTCGACAGGTCGCTTAGTCCCGTTCATCTTCGGCGCAAGAGTGCTCGATCAATGAGCTATTACGCATTCCTTCAAAGGTGGCTGCTTCTAGACAAACCCCATGGTTATCTCTACATCTCTACCTCCTTTATCATTGAGCGGTCATTTGAGGACCTTAGCTGGTGATCCAGGTTATTTTCCTCTCGACAATGAAGCTTATCTACCATTCTCCGCCAAAAGGAGATTTTAGTAAATAACCAAATATAAATCCTAGTCCATTCCCATTTTGGGTGAAAAAGATCTATTAATTCTTTGATTCCAGTTAGTAGGAGGGATCTTGAACTAAGAAATAGATTCTAGAAATTAGACTAAAAAAGATATCCTGAGTAATTTCAATAATCGGGTTCATTGATATTCCTGGTATAGTAGATGCTATCACACATATAATCATACTCAATAGGATGAGGTTGACTTCCTTATCCCGTCATTGCCCCCATTTCATTATCTATCCTTGCAAAAAATTTTGTTTAATTATGTGAAGATTCCCGTAAAGGTCATGCATCAAATAGACACATAATTCAAAGTTTAGGGACTGAATTGATAATTTAACCTTTATAAAGTTTCAAATAGGAAATAGGAAATAGGAAATTTGAAGAATTACCAAATCTTTCCTATTGTAGTTCGTAAACTTATTTCTCCAAAGTTGAATAACTTTTTCCTATTTGAGGATAGGACATCTTAACCAATTAAACTAGGTTAAGATGGACTTTAAACCTAAATAATTAAACTTATAACTTATCTTAAAAAAAAATTACTAATCCACAGTTGAGTTAATCACATAAGTATATGTTATTTTATATTTTGAGTAAAATAATTATAGATTGGAGATTAAGAGAAAATTTTGCGTTACTACACTAATATGGAAGTCCCTTCATTTATTACTTGCTACATCATTATGTTCATAAAAATATTATGAAGTTCACTAATATTAAAAGAATATTTACAAAGACAAACTTTTAGTATAAATAAGTATAGTATTACTGTAATAATAGAAATTATCCCTAAGATAAATGTCATTTAAAATGGTAATCGACGTTTTTATCTTGTCAGTTATTGACATCATGAGTAAAAATTTAATCCATACTCTAAAAATCACAAAATTAGAAGAAATGGTAAAAAACAATACTATCGAGGTTCCACTTTTTAGAATTGACACGCTTTTTTAAAATTCGATAAATTAGTTTTCTCGGTCCATCTTGAGCGAGATCGACATTTAGTTAGAAAATTAACTTTTTCTAACTTATTGATTGTTTTGGCCTTCTCATGAAATCTCGGCTAATATTAATACGAGATTCTACTCATTTTTCTAAATATTGTATAATCTATCCAAATCTTATATCTTTTCAAATTTTCTCAAAATTCAATTATTTTTACCAAATCTTATATCAAAATTTTATATAAATTTTCAAATATTTACCTAATTTTTGTTCCCACAATTGAATGAATTTTCAAATTTTCAAATGAACTTACCAATTATGATTTTTAAGATAGATCTCAAGTACATTGTAATTTTTAAATATTGTAAAAGATCAAATTTTGCAAATAAAAAAATAGATTTGGTAAAATATAAAGAATTATAATGTTAATTTGTCTGGGATTTTTACGAAAAAGCCCAAAATAATCAGAAAAAGTTAAATTTGTATGTAAGTCTTGGTGGTCGATCTTGAAAAAACTATTTTAACAAGTTTTTTTTTTAAAAAAACTACTAGTTTTGAAAGATGAGCATTTTAAGGATTCATTTGAGGCAAATACTATCCTAAGACTATAATAACATCATTTAGACAATAAAAACTATTTTGTAATCCCCAATTAATTACAACCAACACTATTTCAAAACTCTCTAATTGCTATAATATTTATTATTTGCTACAGTTTTTTATATTCATCATTTTTTTATTATTTGCTACAGTATTTACTCTTTCATTCTCAAATTAAAATAGTTTACACCTCAAACATATATTATTATAACTCAAACTTAAATAATGATTTAAATAATTTGTATCATAAATACAAAATATTATAATCTAACCATAATAATAAGATTATAATAACTAACTTGTTGTGCCAAAGTTATTTATTTGGATTTAGAATAGTTATTTTAACTCAGTCACACTTTGAGCTGCCGTATATTATCCGTCCTTTTAAACCAACATTTGTATTTTAACAGACGCCACAAAAAAGTAACTCAGCCTTTGGCTTTGGCTTCACGTGTTCATCTTTATGGCTCTCAATCATTCGCTTCTCTACAGTAAATCAAGCTATCCTACGCCCCTCAAGGCTGCAATCAACACCCGATCCTTGATCAGTTCCTTTAAGCCTGGTTGAATCCGGATGTATAATACTCTCCCGGCTCACGTTAGCGATTTTGACTCGCCAATGGTTGATTCTGACGGCTGAAATGGAAGCCGGTGGTCGTTGAGCTCTGCTGAAGTCTTCGTTCCTTTTGACAAACACGACGCATCCGGATTTCTCTTTTTCTTCAAGGTAAGCTACTTTTTCTCCTGAAAATTCTGGTTTCTGAATCGATTTGGGAGTGATTTTGTATCGGATGGATTTTGTTCTCAATGCTGCAGTGCTTCTTTTGGTTCTCTTATGCTATTTGGTTGTTTGAATGAGATTTTAGTTCATGAATTAGGTTTTCGGTTTTGGTTGCCACGGCTTTCGTGTTTTGGAATCGTTTCTGGAACTACAGGTGTTAAAATGGCTAACTGTATACTAAGAGTAGGGAGTTTATGGTTATAAAAGTACTATTTGTGATGCTTTCCAATTTATCAGGTTTTAATAAGATTGAGCTATGGGGATGATGGATGAGAATGCTTGCAATCATGAATCTCAAAGACTTGAAATGCAAGAAATGGAGAATACTATGAAAACTTTGACCAAATTAGAATTGGACTTGGCGTATTCATCGGAGAAGTTGATGAATCTTCATGTGCTTTTGATGTGCCTATTGACTCAGGAGAATGATTTTGAGGCTATGGATTTGGAGAATGAGTATATCCCAGATGATTCGTTTGGGAAGGTGTTGGCATTTGATTTTTTGTCTGGCTTTTTGGATTCTGAGGTAAGAGAGCTGGATAGTTTCATGGATAAACTCGAAGCAGAAATAGTTGATGCCCGTGGAATGGTATCTTCTTGCAGACAATCTAGTGAGGTTTTCAGTGTGGTAGAAGAAAAACTGCTTGATTCCGAAAAGTCGCTTGTTCAATCCCAACAGCAGATTCTAGAAGTGAAGATGCAGTCAGCCAAATTGCAGAGAATTGTTTTAAGCAGTGGAAATTGTTCGTGTTTTTTCTTTTTATTCAGTTATTAGTGACCTTGGATGATGAAGAATTAACTATTTTGTAATTTTGATTACTCTGCCTTTGTGACAGGGAGATTGGAGGATCCTGTGATGTCGTCACAAAATGATCAAGTTCTTCTCAACATAAATGGGAAATCAAATACAATGACTGAACAACAGAGGCATATTTTAAGGATGCTAGAAAAATCACTTGCAAGGGAGCTAGATCTTGAGAAGAAGTTGTCTGAATCAAAGCAACGGGAAGAAGAGCTCAGAATGAAGCTACACTATACCGAACAAGTTGCTTTGAGAATGGAAGAGGCTGCAGAAGTTGTTTGGGGAAGGTTTTTAGAGGCAGACAATAGTGTTGAGATTCTTATGGGGATTTCAAAGGAATTAGTCGGCCGCCTCCAGCTCGTCCAATTCAATCTACATGGTTCGTTTCAACGTGAAAACGAGGTCAAAACTAAATGTCAAGATTGGACGGAGCAGCTTAAAGCAAAAGAAGTGGCTATACAGAAGCTTGAGAAAAGGAATGCTGAACTACTAATTGCCAAGAATGCTGAACTGGATAAATTGAGGGAAGAAGTGAAGTCTCTTGAGGAACAACTTAAAGAATCTAGGCTTGATCTGAAAAGTGCATATGACTCAAATGAAGCAAGTCAAGATCAGCTTATTGAGATGGAAAATCTTGTTGAGTCACTGAAAGAAAGCATCTGCATATCAGAAAATAGAGCAGAGAGTGTTGAAGCCAAGCTTACACAGCTGCAAGAGACAAACTTGGAACTTACTGAAGAGGTGAGTTTTCTTAAAGATAGTGCAAGCAACAAAGAGAAAAAGGTCGGTTCACTTGAAAAACAGTTGAGGCAACTAGAGATTCAATTGCAGCATGCAAAATCATCATCAGAAGCAAGTCAGGAGCAACAAAACATGTTATATTCTGCAATATGGGACATGGAAACTCTCATTGAGGATCTTAAATCCAAAGTTTCTAAAGCTGAAAGTAAGACTGATAGTGCAGAGGAGCATTGCATTATCTTGTCAGAAACCAACTTCGAACTCAATAAAGAACTTACTTCCCTCAAGGCTCGAGTGGAGTTCTTAGAGAAAGCATTGGATCAAGCCAACGGTGAAAAATATACGAATGCAAACAAAGTTAACTTGAGTTCCAAGTTTATCATGGACATGGTGCTCCAACTAGCTGTTGAGAGGGATCGAATTCAGAGCCAGGTATTACTTTACAAAATCACTAGATCTTTTTAAATTTGGCTACCTAAGGATTCTCAGTTGGCCGGGCTCATCATTATAATCTACTAAACACTTGAATTATTGGAATTCTAGTTTGAATGTTACTTTGACCAAACTGCTTTGTCTATTTAAGTCTGAAGAATGAACATATTGTATTTATTCTTAATTTTCAATTGCAACACTTTTACTCCAGTGGCCTCTTTTGATAAACTGTTGCTACCATGCATTTCATTAAGTTAAATTACTTAGAAGCAATATTTGATTTATCATGATATTAAAGCTTGGTCCAAATGAACAAATAAGATGAACTTAAGTACTTTAGTTTTGGATAGAATATTTTTTTCTACACACAGGAAGCACATTTTTTAAAAATCTTCGGACTTTTTCGTATGTAGATTTGTATGTATAGGTAGTCTAATAGATGAATAATTCTCAAGTACTCTAGAAATGTCATCTCGTCCAAACTCTATTTGTTTATGCAGCTATCCATTTTGACAAATGATAACAAAGCTTTGATTGAGAAATTGAGAACTGTAAGAGATGGTGCGTCTATAATCACACGTGACAGAGGAGACTACGACAAGAAGGAACGGTCAGCCCCAGAGAATGATGTAAATATACCTCAATGATTCGGAGGAAGCTTTTATCGAGTCTTTACAGCAAAGAGTTCAAGAGGCAGGTACTCTTTCTTGTGAATCAATTGAATTGTTTCATGATTATGTACAGCAGTTACCACTTTAAAATGTTTGTTTCTATGATGTCTGCTCTAATTTTACAACTTTTTTTTGTCATCAGATAACTAAAGCACCTGAAAGCACACCCAAGTGTTGGGCTGAAGGTACTTCTTCTGTATCCATAAGTTAAAATGCTGAGAATGTCTCAAAACCTAAAGTTGTGAGGGTGACCGTACAGAGATTTTGTTCGTATTATTCTTATTATTTTCTGTCTTATTTATTATCATTGTATTCTTTTACTCAGAGTCTTCACCATTCTATGGTTCTTTGTGGTTAAAATTTTCATGGTCTTTGGATCCAAAAGAGAAAAATGTTAGGGGAGAGTCCAAAGGTAGCACATTGCCCCCATGTATTCCATTGTTGTTGTCAAATAGATTTGTCTTAGGAGGTTGTGCTGGTGTCTTTCCACTTATAGTGAAATTGTGTTAGATTATCTTCATTGTTCAAATGTGAATATAAAATTATTGTATTTGGATATATATATGTATATTTGGATTCTTCTTGGTTCTTTGTTGTAATTTGAGTTTTAATTGGTCTCCTTGATAGCATCTCTCTTTCCTTTTCTTTTTTATCCCATACCTTTTTTCCCCCTCCTACTTTGAGCTCTGTAACTCAAATTTTTAAGTTTCTAATGCCACATTTACCAAACTGCAATGAAAATTGGGATAATAGTAATGGAATTCCATTGATGAATAAATTGATGAACCTAAATCGCAAACGTGATTGGATTGCTTGATCGTGTTTGCTTAGAATTACAAGACCATAAACAGTAAAGGTAAAGGTAAAGGTAACAGTAAATGGGAAAGATTTATAATTCTCATACGGTTACAGTGGTAATATCTATAATGGTAATAGAGCGACAACGATAGCGGTAAATGTAGTGGGTCTGTAATTTTCAAACACAATTATATTGAACACCTTAGTTTCTCAATTATATTGTGCAATTTGATAACAGATTTGGATGTTGATCCCATAGTTTATTACGATTATGAAACATAGGTAAACAACAACAAACAAAATCAAATGGAACCCACTTTTTATATTGTCATTGATGGATTATGTTTCACCTGAGGTAAACATGGTCTAAGTTGTCAATTTGAACCTAGCCTACCCTTACACTAAACTAAAAATTGATAAAATTTAAGTGTGTCCTAATAAGTTGGAGAGAACAACTTTCCTTTTTCCTCAATTGTACGAAATAAAATGTTATTGACTTAGAATAGAAAAGAAATACGATAGTTTATGTTAGATTGTAATGGGACTTGAAATTGAAATTGTTCAAGTCGTAGATAGTTCTATACGAGTCATTTCAATCATTCCGGAGTATTCAATCATTTTATTTATTTATTTTGTTTTTGCGCTACTTACCATTATTTCATCTCCTGTTTCACCCACCATTGAGACATTGTACCGTGTTATCATTCATTGATCTAATTAGATGCCATTTGGGTTGGCAAAAATCTCCGGGGGTCAGGTGGAGAATCCCAGTTTGATTGGAGATGGGATCAAATCGAGGATACTAACCGTGTCCCCGGTCGGGGATGGGGAGAGTATCCCCTCTCCGTCCCCGTCCCTATATGTATATATAAGTCGGGGATAGGTCTCCGCAGGGACCCGTTTTCCCGATGGGGAATCCCCGTCCCCGCTCCGGTCCCGTTGCCAACCCTAGATGCCATCATAAAAATTTGGGAATCAAATTGACGCAACTTCGGTAAAGCTATTATAATTAACCTACCAATAGCTATTGTAAATAACTTAGTAATGATTAAGTGTAATCTAGGTTACACTTAATCCATGCTTCTTTTTTCATTTGGGTGCAAAAAAAAAAAAATGTTGACACATGGCAATTTTTTATTGGGTAACTGCTTAGATTGATTTTCTAATAAACCTAACAAATAAAGGGAAAAAATTAAGTGAAATAAATAACTTACTTTTTACATATAAACGTTGTAATTATTTTAATACAATTAACAAAATACTTTTTGAACTTGGGGATATGTTTCAATTATGCCCTTAGACTTGGTAACATTCTATGTTTATTTTGAACATTGAAATTTGTTCCAAAAAATCTTATTAGATAGTTTTTTTTAAAATGAATATTGACGTAATGGCTAACGTGTAATAATTGGAAGACATATTGACATTATTTACAACATTTACCTAAATGATGATGCAGACTAATTTGTAAAAACTAATTATGTACATAATTATAATGATATGTTTTAAGATGAAATAAATAGTAGGACTGATCTTAATCTTCTATATAGTTGTGCAAATAATATAAAGCACAAATTTTATGTACATCAATACCATGTCATCCCTATGCTCATCGTGCATGAAGTTTTAGGGCTAGCCTCGTTGAGACTCCCTTTTGGGCTTTGTCCTAGGACTTGTCTTTCCTTGTGCTTAAATGAGTCTAGGGTTTAATTGAATGCGTACCAAATTCTTGGTCACCTTCAGCTTACATATGTTTGGGCACGTTACCATTTTGAACATCCATGACTTCATTTGTTCTCTACTTTTGGCTTAGGAGTCGAGATAGACTGACCTTTAGAACCCTTAGATAGAGAACATGCTACCATTGAGTCCAATGCAAGTCCGAGCATAAATCTTTTCTAGACCCAGGGTTTAGGGCATGACTTGAACTTGAGTTTCATCTATTTTCTAGTCTGACTGTCTTTGAACCTATCCAATCTTCATTTTGCCTCTTCTTAGTCCTAAATTTCTATAACACTAGCTATTTATTTGTTGGTTTTTTTTTAGTTCAACAATATGTGAAATTGAATTTTTCACTTTTGGTTGAAGAGTATATATCTAAACGAGTTGATTTATGACTTCAATTTTAATTATATATTTTTTTATACAACAAGTGAGTAAGAAATAAGAATTACATCCTCTATTTTATTTCTTTTCTAATGTGACCCATTAAAAATGGAATTTAAATACCATTTATTTTGTATAGACTCACCAGCTATTATTTTATCTTGAAGAAACGGGGAATCAAGGATGAAACCCTAATCCATCAAACTTGTATAAAAACCGATAAGTCGGCTCACAATCAGCACAACTTGAAAATGGAGTTTCGTCCATTGGCTAATCTGGTGATCATCTCCTTCAAGTCGATTCTCTGGTAAGCGGCGCATTACTTAGCAATTAGCGTAAGCATCTGATTTTCCTTTTTAGCTTTCCTTTTCCTGCATGATTTGATGCACCAAATAGCCCCTTGCTTCTCCGAGTTTAGTTGCAAGGAAAATCGAGAAAAGGGTATACTTGTGGTGCTACATTCATTTTGGCTTTTACATCTATGGTTCTGGGGAAGATTTTCTCTAGCTCAACCCTGTTTGGCCAAAGAAACAATCATAAAGTCCTCTTCAAAATTTGAATTTTCCAAATGTGTTGTTCCCTTTTCATGGGGTTGTCTCAACTTGACTCTAAAGAATGTAAAAATGGCCATTCAAAATGATGAGGTATTTTTGAGGTGAACCTATGATGTGCCTAACTCATATCAAACAATGCCTTCAAAGTTCTCTGATTGATGTTGTTGGCCTGATGTATTTTGACATTGCATTTTGTTGCTATCTCTCCTGAATTTGAATTGAAAGGAAAATGTTGTTTTGATATTCTTTTAAGGATAAGTGAATGGATGCAGATAATTGGAATAGCCTTTTTGTATTGAATTGACTTGTTGTAAGTGAAGCAAGGCAAAATGATGAAAACTTTGTTATCTGAAACTGATGTGGAACTTATGTCATTCTGGTCTTCAAAGTTCTCTGATTGCTTTGCTGTCTCGGTGTTTTCCATCATATTATTTATATAATTGGTGTTTCAGTTTGGATTTGAAATTATCATATCCATTTTTCTTGTATTTTGAGTTACCTGTTTCTTTCTTTCCCATTTTTTTACAGCTTAATTGGGTAAGTAACTATCAATTTGGATATTTTCAAACGATTTTGGGAATGTAAGCAATACTGGTAGCACTAAAATTCATGGTCTGCAGGGAACTTGTATCTCAGGCCATACGAGCATTGTGCAACACTAAAATCTCTTCTTTTCTTCTCTTTATTGCCTCAGTAATTTGCATGAAATAGCCGAGGCAGAACTGGAGAGGACATAATGAAATTCTCTTTGTATTTGCTATATGAACAACAACATAGTTTATAGATATTTTCTAACAATATTACAGCATACCATGCCCATTCCACTATTAATTGCACAACTCATAAATATGTAAGTAATTCTTCGACAAGATTTTAATTTATATCTTAGGATGACTAAGCTTCAGCAATATGTGGTTCCTCTGTATCAGTCTGCACCAATGAGAGAACGCATCTTTGTTGAAGCTGCCATCTTTAGTACTACTTTCATTAAAATATGCTACCTATACTTTAAGCCTCCGTCTTTTAAAACAAGCTCAAGATCCAATAGTCTGATGACACTACCCTCCTCCTTTGTCCGGGCTTGGGACCGGCTGCGTAGAAGAAATGCTGCTTAATGCATGACACAGGCAGAGTTATCATGTCATTATAAGTTGTAGAATAACATGATTTTCAGGGAAATTGGAGCTGATGGATGTCGACTTGGTGATGAAACACACCAGGTCAAGAATCAGAGGCTTTAAAAGGGATCAAAACACATGGGCATGGATTCTACAGAAGTGCACCCTCTATTCACTTGGGACATTGGGATGCACATTCTGTTCAAATTCACTTGAATGATATAATAAAGGCTAGCAGGAAGAAGCCACATGCCAGCCAACAGATCCAAGCAAGGTTTGGATGGACTAAAAGACTTGCTATGATGCAGATACCAATTGCAGCAAATAGAGCCCCTAACTTTTCCAACAGAAGTGCAATTTTTGGGAATGCATTTTGAAGGAGAACTCCAGCAAATGAAACTGCAAAGCCAATCAACATAACAGCCCCAAAAAGAACAGTAGGAAATGGAGGAGTTGAAGAAGATAAGCTGAAAAACAAAGCTAAAATTGCCTGAAAAGTTAGACTAAGAAATATCTTCCCAAGCTGAGGAGGGCTGTTGACTGGTGTAGAAGGCCTCAGCATGTTGATGTGAATTGGCAGGCAATCTGATGCTCCCAAGGTAGAACTACTTATTCCAGGATTTCTATTTGTGATTGCATTGATGACGGAATAGAGTTCTTTCATATCTATGGAGGTTTCATGTGGAGTAGTTGCTGCCATTGGGAAACAAAAAGGATTTGCTCAATGTACTCTCAAGTGGTTCCCTTGGGCTAATGCGGTCTTGCAGTTTCCTTTTATATTGTATGGATTATTCTAGAATATGTAGAAAGAAGTTTCAGTGATTCTCCTACAAGTTTTTTGATTAAATTTCCTTGACAATTTGTGATCACTTTTGGGGTCAAGTAATTTCTACTACTGCTTGCTTCTTTTTCGTACAATAAACATGGCCCACTGCTCTTTCGTGGTATCGACTGCCTCAATTGCTGATTGGATGGATGGCTAATGGAAAAGATATAAAGAGCTATAGGACTTGTTTGAAGGGATGGATGTTTTTCTAACAATTTAGTTATTTTCTTTTCAATTTTTTAGATACGAAGATTAAGATTATAATAGTTTGGAATTTCTATCTCACATTTAGAATAAGAAAATTTTATTTTAGGCTTGGTTCTTGAACTTTGAAGTTGTGTCTGAACTTTCAAATTTTAAATTTTAGAAATTTATGTATCCAAAGTTTAGGGTTTTGTACTTAAAAATTATTCTCTTGGTGGGAAAGTCTAAATACGAAAATGAGGTTAATGTGTTTGTTGATTCCAATTTTGTTCAGGGTTTTTTATTGGTTAATCTGTCCAAGACTTAGTTATCCATGCTTGAAGATGATGTTAATCTTCGACAATCTGATTTGAAGACATTTCTCCATGGGGGAATTTGCTTTCTGATCTGATTTATCCTTAATTTGTCTGTTTTGTATTTGTATTAAAAAAAATATCAAATTGGAGATCTATTAGGCACAATTCATTAGATGGGTAGGAACTAATGAATTGGTTAATTACCAAAAAGAAAAAAGTGCATTAGTTTCTTCCAATGAAGTTATTATCTAATGGTAAATTCAAAATTTATTTCTTAAACTATTTTATTTATTCTAGTAGAATAAAGGAGAATATGTGTCAATTACTTTATGTTATAGATGTGACGAATTAATATATGTAGAACAACGTGCCAACTTCCAAAGACAACATCATATAGGTTTCTTTATGTTGAATGTTGCTTAATCAACCAATTAAAACTGTTTCTAATCATTTAATTAAAATTGTTTACTGTCAGTTTTCTTTATAACTACTTAATTAAAATGATTTATTTCTTAAAAAAAAAAAATCAATGTTGGATGGATTGCTGCGCTGCACCTCTAGCCAGTCATCTCCGATTATTAAAGTATATGTCAATTAGCTATGTTCATTTTGTTAAAATTAGAGCAAACTTTAGGTAAGTATGTTATAGAAATTTTAGGTTTTTGACCTTCAAAGTTTTTGGATCTATGTCTATTTAATTTCTATGTTATTCAAAGTTTTTATAAGTTAGACTTATATCATGATAATTCAATATTTAATCTTACATTATTAAATGTAATTTTCAAATCATTAGAATTTATTTTAAATTATTAAAAGTATAATTTAGAATGATTTTCAACGTGTCAAAAGTGATTCTTTTAGAATCACTCCCAACCATAATGTGGAAGATTTTCTAGAGTACAACAAATAACTTAGGCCCCGTGTAGTTTTAGTAACATTCATCCTATATTTCTTGCTTTCTTATCTACTTTATAACCATATTAAAATTTATTCTTGTTTTTGAAATTTGTTAGGAATTTAACTCAAATTGTAAAAAAATAAGCTTAATTTTCAGTAATAAAAATAAAATTATCAAAGGGGGTCTTAAAGATTTGATGGGCAGATTGATTAAGCACCATCCTAAAAAATATATATTTACTTTATAGATAGCACAAAAAAAAAAAAGTATTTTTTATATTTTAAAGAAGAAAACCCTTGGAGGGGAAGTGTTTTGATAAGAGAAGGGGGGGACACTGATCCCATCCCATCCCATGGGCCATACCATGTCCCACTTTATACCTTTTGAGAAATTTCCCACAACACTTAACCATTTGAAAAACTTGGGTAGCAAGTTTGGGTTGCCCCTCCTTAATTTCCAAGAAGCTTCCTTTTTCCTCCTCCCCTTCTTGCCATTATATAAAAAAACAAAAACCAAGTTTCTAGTACAAAATACCAATATTGACCTGATCATCTTTAAAAGCTTCTCTTATTACTACTATTTCCCTCCTTTCTTCACTGAATGGGATGCCAACTAGGGAAGGAAAGAAGAAGAGAAATGAAAAAATCAGACCAAATTTCTTTAACTTTCACTCTTCCAACCATAATCTTAAACTCCATTCTGTTTGTGTCTTTCTACACTCTCATAATTCTTATGTTTCTTTCAGGAAGAAGTAAAGAAGTGAAGAGTTTCATGTTCAGTGGCCTTTCTAATCCCTCCTTTGCCTTCGATGCCTTTGTTGTATTAGTTGCCTTTGCTTTCTCCGGTGCTTTGGGTGCACTTTTGATTCCTCATAGACCTAATTTAGCCATCTTTTATGCCTTGTATTCTGTGGCTTCCACTGCTTCTGCTTTGCTTTTGTTGATTTTGGGGATGTATTTCTCATTCACACATGGCAAAGTCCAATAGAACTTTATTATGATTTGTTTCTACTTCTTCTCATGTCAATGTTCTTTAATATGAATCTAAGTATTGATCTCAATGTGATGTTATCAAATAAGAATGTGAAGCAAGAATATTTTGCAAACTAAATCATGGATTATTGCCCAACTCTCTTGTACTTTAGAGCCATGTCTTTAGCTCAATTTCTATATGTAATGTTTTTTTATTCGATTAAGACCTACAAAGTTTCGATAATATTGATCTCTTGAGTTGTCTCAAATGACAAGATCTTCACGTTAACAATCACAAAATACTCAAATATATTGGTCGATAACAATTCAAGAGTCAGGGGAGGTAGTAAGTAGAGGCTTGAAAATCCTTCTTTCGTTTACCAAATGGCTGCACAATCATGTAAACGATGCACCACGAACTAAACGATAGTTCAATTAAGTAAATGATTGGACGAAGCATTAGATGATTGTATAGACGACAGTTGACTGAAGCTAGACGATCGTGTAGACGATAGCTGAGGAGTTAAACGATCGTATAGGCGATTGATCGCGGAGCTAAACGATCGAGTACATGATCGTATAAACGATACTTTAGCAAAATCTAAACGATTGTAAAGGTAAGAAGAAAAGACACAGGAGTTTAAATGGTTCGGCCAAAGGCCTACGTCCATTGTGCAAATTGGGAGGTTCTCTTTTATTACTCTTCAAAGTGTTACAGAACAAATGTTTTGCTCTCTCGTTTTCTAATTCACTCTTACATTAATCTCGCATTTGATTTCCTTTATATAGGTGCAGGCGATTCAATCAACGGTGAAGATCTGGTGTTTACAACACTTAACAGAAAGAGGTCAACAACAGTTCAACTACTAGCTGCGATGTTCTTCTTCTTGATTTCGAGTCTTTCTGTAACAATCTCCACCTTTGTAAGCATCCAAAGTTCTTTCCCTCTTTGCTTCACTGAGCTGACTTGAGCTAACATTTTTCAGGTAACTCCAGAAGGTCCAAGCATTTGACAAACTTGTTTAATGGAACAATTTTGGTTAGCATATCAGCTGCATTATCAGAGGTATGAATCTTCACTACCTCGATTTCCCCTTTCTTAATCTCTTGTCTGATGAAATGATATTTGATATCAATATGCTTGGTTTTGCTATGAAACTCCTGGTTCTTAGATAGGTATATTGTGTTTTGGTTATCACAATAGATTCTGACTTTTGTTTGTGTTATGCCGAAATCGTTTAGTAAACCTTTAAGCCACAAACCTTCCTTCACAGCCTCAGACAATGCGATGAACTTGACCTCTATTGTGGAAAGGGCCACAACAGGCTGCAAAGTAGCTTTCCAACTGATCAAATTGTTCCCCCATAGGAAAACATAGCCTAATAGGGAACGTCTTCTATCCAAGTCCCCTGCATAGTCTGCATCTACATAACCATAAAATTCATCATTGGATGGCTCATTCTGTCTATATAAGACTCTTGTCTCCTTGGGTGAACATAGATACCTTAGTATCCACTTGATTGCCTCCCAATGTCTTCTACAAGGGTTTATCATGTACCTACTGACCATACTTGTTGCATAGGACAGGTCTGGTCTTGTAGAAGTCATAAGATACATAAGAAATCCCACTACTTAGGAATAAGGGACAACATTCATATGGTTCAAATGCTCTTCATCTATGCTCTTTGGACTATTGGCACCTGAAAGCTTCATATGATGTGCAAGAGGAGTACCTACTGGCTTAGCATTCTCCATCGTGAACCTCTGCAATATCTTTGAACAATATTCAGATTGACTAACTAGCAATCTACCCTATTTTTTGTCTCGTTCTATCTCAATGCTTAGGATCCTCATTGACTCCCCTAGGTCTTTCATATCAAATTTTCTCTTAAGAAGCATTTTCACTTGCCTCAGTTCTTCTTTGGATCTCCCGGCCAGTAGCATGTCATCTACATAGAGAAGTAGATAGACTGGTTCCTTGAAGCTACTAGAATTTATGTAGACACACCAATCATATGAGCTCCTTTTGAACCCCATCTTGGAGATCACTTCATCAAACCTCTCATACTAGCATCTCGGTCACTATTTGAGGCCATATATGGACTTTTTCAACAAACACACTAGGTCTTCTTCTCCACTTTTCACACAACCTTGAGGTTGCCTCATGTAAATTGTCTCATTCAACAGTTCATGTAGAAAGGCTGTTTTACATCCAACTGATCTAGCTCCAAATCCCTTTGCACAACTAAGGAAAGGAGCAACCGGATGGAAGTATGCTTCACAACAGGAGAAAACACCTCATTGTAATCAATGCCTTCCTTTTGAGTGTACCTCTTAGCAACAAGCCTAGCCTTGAACCTAGACTTTTGCACATCTAGAATCTCTTTTTTAAATTTGTAAATCCATTTGCATGAGATAGGTTTGTATCCTTTATGCAAAGGTATTAGTCTTCAAGAGTCATTTTGATTGAGGGACTCCATTTCATTATTCAAGCCTCAATCCATTGCCTAGCATCCGGGCTGTTTGTTACTTCTTCAAAGAAAGTTCATTATTACTCAAAGAAATGGCAGCACTCAATGCTATACTAGCAAAATCAAAGTTCATTATTACTCAAAGAAATGGCAGCACTCAATGATATACTAGCAAAATCAGACTCTTGGTATCTTGCTGGTGGTACAATTGTTCTTCTAGGTCTGTCTCTTGTCAATGAATATTTGTGCAAGTCTCCATGTGTCTCAACTTGTTCACTTGACATATGCTCACTGGTTTCACCAGCCTCATCACCTTATGACTCTTGATTTTGAGAGGAAATAGAAGTTCCACGATCACTTTGAGGCTCCACCTCAAATCTAGTGCTACTAGTCTTTGTCACTATAGAAGATGGTTGTTCTGTCATCATGAACATCTCATTTTCTTTACAAACCACATCTCTACTGTTCACACACCTATTTTCAACTGGATGCCACAGCCTAAAGCCCTTTTCTCCTGGTGTAAAGCCTAAGAACATGCACTTTACAACCCTTGGTTGCAACTTCCCTTGGCTTTGATGCACGTGCTTACACAACCAAATACTTTCAAGTGTTCCAGCTTAGGTGGCAGCCTTGTCCACCTCTCTTTAGGAGTCTTCAGCTTTATGGATTGATGATGACATCTATTAAGAGTGTATATGATGTAGGAGACAGCTTCAGCCCAATATTTTTCAGGCAATAAGACATTAGATAGCTGATATCTTAATCTTTCTAGCACTGTTCTATTTAATCTTTCAGCTACTCCATTTTGTTGAGTTGTGTACCTCACGGTTTTAGCCCTTACTATGCCATACTCCCTGCAAAACAAATTGAACTCCTCTCCACAAAACTCTAAACTGTTATTAGTTCTCAAATCTTTAATTTGTTTAGAGGTATGCTTCTCAATCAAGGTCTTCCATTCTTTAAATCTACTAAATACTTCATCTTTGGATTTTAAAAGTAAACCCAACTCTTCCTTGAGTAGTCATCTACAAATGAAAGAAAGTACATTGCTCCACTAAGAGATGGAGAGTGAGCTGGCCCCCACAAGTCTAAATGCATATATTCAAGGATTTCCTTTGAAGTGTGCTGTCCTTTGGGGAATTTTTGTCTTGTTGCTTTGCTCAATATACAATGTTCATAGAATTTAAGGCTATCTCCAACATCCCTTGGTAGAATTCCTTGTTTAGATAACATTTGCAGCCCCCTCACATTGATATGAGCAAGTCTTTTGTGCCACAACTCATCTTCAGTAGGCTTCTCATCAGTTGCCAACAGGGTCGAGAGTATCATTTGCACATCCTTGATGACATATAAACCATTTACCTTGGTTGCCACCAAAACCACTTTAGAATCCTTAATAATTTCAAAGGTGCCTCCCATACCCCTATATTCACAGCCTATGGCATCGAACATCCCCAAAAAAAGGAGATTCCTCTTCAAAGTTGGAACATGCCTCACGTTCCTTATCAATTTGAATGAACCATCCTGCATCTTCGAGGACATAGACTTTATTCCCACAGCTCTGCAAGTGTTATTATTTTCCATGTAGATCAGCCCACCATCCCAATTCTTATAAGTGCAAAACCATCCATTGGATGGTGTCATGTGAATTGAGCAATCGAAATCTAACATCTAATCTTGAGTCTCCATAGTATTCTGGTCTCCACCTTCTTCAGTAACAGCTAAAGCATCTGAATAGACTAGGGAATTCTCTCCTACAACAACCTCGGTCTATTTACCCCCCTTGTTCTATTGGTTCAATTTTCTCTTCAAGGCATAACAGTGCTTTTTCATGTGCCCCATTTTGTGACAAAAATGGCACTTTATCTTGGACTTATCACCATTGTTCTATTTTCCCTTCCCATTGTTCTTGTTCTTCCGCTTTGAGAACAAACCTTCACCTCCTGGTTGATCCTTCTAAGTCATTTGCAATTCAAGTTCTCTAACTCTCACAGCTGATATGATAGCTTCTGTGGTAATCCTTTCTCTACCGTATTTCAATGCAGTATTCACATCTTTCAAAGATTCTTGTAGAGAATTTAGTAGTATGAATGCCTCATTCTCTTCCCCAATATTATCTCCAATTAATCTGAACATAGAAGACAATCTTTTGAACTCATTAAGATTATTCATGAGGGACTTTGCTGCATCCATCTTGTAAGTGAAGAATCTTTCCCTCATGAAAGCTTTATTAGGCAGACCTTTGTTGAGATATATCTCATTCAATTTATTCCACAGGGCATAGACAGTAGGCTGGTTGAAAATCTGCCTCAAAACATCGTTTGTGACATTAAGAACAATGTTCCATATGCATTTAGTTCAATAGTCTCTTTGTCTGCCTCAGAAAGCATTTCAAGGTTCTTTGCAGGGTCTGTAATGGCCAAGCGAGCCTTCTGCTGCCCCAAGACTGCTTTAATCTTTGCTTTCCATTGTTCACAGTCTGTTTTGCCATCGAATTTCTCAATCTCATATCTGGTAGTTCAATTAAGTAAACGATTGGATGAAGCATTAGACGATCGTGTAGATGACAGTTGGCTGAAGCTAGACGATCGTGTAGACGACAACTGAGAAGCTAAACGATCGTGTAGATGACAACTAAGAAGCTAAACGATCGTATAGACGATTGATCATGGAGCTAAACAATCGAGTACATGATGCGATAGAAACTTCAAGATCGTGTAAATGATACTTTAGCAAAATCTAAACGATCGTAAAGGTATGAAGAAAAGACACAGGAGTTTAAGTGGTTCGGCCAAAGGCCTACGCCTACTGTGCAAATTAGGAGGTTCTCTTTTATTACTCTTCAAAGTATTATAGAACGAATTCCTTGCTCTCTCATTTTCTTATTCACTCTTACTAATAATCTTACATTCGATTTCCTTTATATATGTGCAGGCGATTCCCAACGATGAAGCTCTAGTGGTTACAACACTTAACAAAAAGAGGTCGACAACGGTTCAACTGCCAGTTACGATGTTCTTCTTCTTGATTTCTAGTCTTTCTGTAACAATCTCCACCTTTGTAAGTATCCAAAGTTCCTTCCCTCTTGGCTTCACTGAGCTGACTTGAGCTAATCTTTTTCAGGTAAATCGAACCCGAGAAGGTCCAAGCATCTGCCAAGCTTGTTTAATGGAACAATTTTGGTTAGCATATCAGCTGCACATTTTATTGTTGCCTTTACCATTATCATTATTGTTTGACCCTAACGGTAATTAGAGATGTCCAAAAAACCCATGGGGTTGGGGCCCCGCGGAGACCCCCCGAATGAGGTGGGGAATCCTCGAATACACGGGAAATGGGGGAAGGTGTGGAGAATTTTTTTCCCGTTTGCAATTCAGGGTCGGGGACGGGGAATATATTCCCCGACCTCGACCTCGACCCCACCCCGTGTCCTCATCTCACCTTGAATTTTATATATAAATTATAAATTTATAATATATATATTTATTAATATTAATATTGTAGACTTTGTTAGGATAATTATGAAGTTTTTAATTATTTAAGTTTAAGGCTTTATTACTTTAATTCCTTAGATGTTGTAACATTTAAGATAGAATGTTCTAATTGTTGCATTATAATTTATAAAAATTATGAGAATTTAGCATTTTAATTATATCTTTTTAAATTGAATGTGTATAATTGTTTTTATTACCAAAATCGACAATATTTTATTTAAATGAAAGTTGTATTGGATATGTTTAAGGAATTCTTAAAAATATATATTTAATTGAAATAAAAAATTGTTAGAGCAAAATGATGGCAGGAAAATTTTCCCGACAAAGAACCCCAATCCCCACGAGGAATCTTGGCCCCGTTCCCCGCGGGGATGGGGATGGGGACGGGGAGGGCTTCCCCGTCCCCGTCCTGCTCTGTGGACATCTCTAACGGTAATGGTAACGACAATGGTAACAACAAATGTACAAATTCATAATTTTCATACTGTTACAATAACAAAATTTTAAACGATAACAATAATGGTAACGGTAAAGGTAGTAGGTCCCACGCAGTTTTCAACTGCAATCAAATTGAACCCTCTTTATTCCTCAAACAAATTACATGATTTGATTACAAATTTCAAGGCGAGCCTCATATCTCATTACGTTTACAGAAGCAGGTAAACAACAACAAAAGTAATCAACTGAGGCTCATTTTTTAAATTACCATTGTTTTATTAGTTTTCAACTGATGTAAATGTGGCCTAAAGTCGTATTTATTTTAGGAGAAACGTAATTCATCTATGATAATCTAAAAAGTGACTTCCATTTTATTACGTTTATTGTTGTTTATCCATGTTCTAAAATTGTAATGAAATGTAGGGCCCACAGTCAAATCTACAATCAACTAATGCAATTTGATTGTGGAGATGAGGGTGATCAATCTGATTGTGTTTGAAAATTATGTGAAACTCACTATAATTGACCCTAAACGGTAACAGTAATGGTAACAGTAAGAAGACAATCAATGCAATGTAAACAACTTCAATCATAATCAAATTACGTTTTGTCAATTTATGCAAATATTTTATTTTATTTGCTATAATTATTCTATTAGATTCTTTCCTGCTCTGTCAATATTTTCCTTATTTCATTAATTTTGTATTCTATTTAAATTAGGGTCTTGTACTCTTGTAATAATGAGAAATAGTGCAAAAATAATACTTTTTACATATAGTATCAGAGTAGAAAAAATATACTAAAACCCTAAAAACCCTAATTTTTTAAAAACCTTAGTTGTGTCGTCATCATCGTCGCTGCCGTCAAGCCTTTCCTTGTTCATTGTCGTCGCTAGTCCCTCAAAGCCTCGTCGGACATCAAATCTCCATCAGAGCCATCGACCGTTGAAGCTGGTTTTGCTTCTTCGTTTGCGTAGTTTTGCTTCTTCGCAATTTTTTTCTTCTACCTCTGTTTAAATAACCATTGGCGACCAGTCATCGATCAAGCCTGCAGCTGTCGCCACCGGTTGCCGCCTCTCACTACCGCCACTGTTTTCTCTTCATTTTCCCCCTTTTTTCTTCCCATATCTACTATTTTTTTCCTCTTTGGGTTTGTTTTTTCAACAATATGTCAGATACTAAGGCACCTATCGCTAAAGTTTGCAACAATCGTATCCATCCAACCAGTCCCATTGTCCAAATAACCATTATCAACTTAATGGGGATAATTTTCTTCGTTAGTCTCAAAGGGTTCAGATGTATATTCGTCAACAAGGGAAGATTAGTTACATCACGAGAGAAAAAACTGCCCTTAGTCCAGATGACCTATTATTTGCCAGGTGGGACGCTGAATCCATAGTTATGACTTGGCTTGTCAATTCTATGGTTGAAGACGTCGGCTTTAACTACATGTGTTACTCTACTGCGAGCGAATTATGGGATAGTGTAACTTAGATGTATTTTGATTTGGGCAACCAGTCACAAGTGGAACCTGAAATTGGGTGATATACGAAAAGGCGCTAACTCAGTGGAGTGGAAGTCTATAGAGGACCAAAAGCACTATAGAAAATTCGTTGAAGATGGTTGTATTTACAAGTTCCTTGTTGGCTTCAATGTTGAGTTTGATGAAGTTAGAGGTAAAATACCTAGAAAAACCACTCTTCCAACTACTAATGATGTTTTTTTTTAAGTTCGTAGGGAAGAAATTCGCAGGAATGTTATGATTTTTTTTAAAAAAAACTATTGATTCAGTTGAATACTTTGCATTGGTGACTGAAAATATTGCAATGAAGGCTTCTGATCAATCAAATAAGCCACATGAAAAGCCTCGTGTCTGGTGCGACCATTATAATAAACTTCGACATACGCATGAAACTTGTTGGAAACTTTATGGAAAGCCTACGAATTGGAAAAGTTCTAAGCAAGGTGAGTGAAATTCTCATCAGCATACCTCTAATGCTAATGTTGTTGACTCCAACATGTTTAGTAAAGAGAAAATTGATCAAATTCTAACGTTGCTAAAGACCACATCATCATAGTAATCCTAGTGTTTCATTGGCACAATCAGGTACTTGTCCTCAAGCTCTTTCTTTGCTTAATTTATCTTCATGGATTATTGATTCTGGAGCCTTTGATCATATGACTAGTTCCTTTTGCCTCTTATTTATTTGAATCCTATTCTCCTGTGTATTGCAACGAAAAAATTTGCATTGCTGATAATAGCTTCACCTCTATTGCAGGAAAATGAACTACTCCTTTGACTAAAAACTTACATTATGTTATGTCCTTCATGTTCCAAAATTAGCTTGTAATTTGTTATCTTATAGTAAAATCTCTAGGGATGCTAACTATCTTGTTATCTTTTGTGACACTCATTGCAGCTTTTAAAATCATGACTTGGGGGGGGGGGGAGACGATTGGACGTGCTAGGGTGATTGATGGTCTCTATTACTTTGTTGACGTTTCAGCTAGTCATAAAAAAAGTTCAGAGCTTAAGTAGTTTCTGTTCTCCTTCTGTTAAAGAAATTATAATGCTTTGGCATCGTAGATGAAAGCATCCTAATTTCTTTTACTTAAAGTATTTTTTTCCTGATTTATTTAAAGGATTTGATTATTTCGTTTTTCAATGTAAAAGTTGCATTTTTGTTAAACGTCATTGATCCAATTATTTGTCTAAACCTTACAAGGCTTCATCACCTTTTTCCTTAATTCATACTGATGTTGTTTGGGGTCCATCTAAAGTCTTGACTCATAGTAAGTGTTAATTTGTTACCTTTATAGATAATCACATTCGTTTAACTTGGCTTTATTTGTTAACAAAAAAGTCAGAGGTAAAAGAGATTTTTGTTCGATTTTACAATATGATTGAGACTCAATACACTGAATATGTCAATGAACAATCAACCAATTTTTTGCAAGATAAGGTATATTTCTTCAAGCTACATGTTGTGACACACCTTAGCAGAATGGCATTGCTGAGCAAAAACATAGATAGTTACTTGAAGTTGATCGTGCCCTTATGTTTTCTATGAATGTTCTAACATATTTGTGGGTTGATGCCATTCTTACGGCTGCATATCTGATTAATTGAATGTCATCTAAGGTTTTGAGTTTTAGAACCTCTCTGAATCACTTCAATGAGTCTTTTCCTAATAATCGATTGTTTTATGATTTTACCAATTAAATTGTTTGGTGTACTACTTATGTCCATACTCCTACCCTTTCTTGAACTAAACTTGATCCTTGGGCCACTAGATGCATTTTTGTAGGTTATGTCCCTCATAAGAAAGCTTACAAATGTTTTGATCTTTTGACCAATAAGTATTCTGAGAGTATGGATGTGTCTTTTTTAGAAAATCAATCATTTTTTAGCCCAATTTCTCTTCTGGGGAAGACTTCTAACCTTGAAGATAATTTTTTGGACACTTCATCTCTCCCAAACATTGGTTGTCCTGAAATTATGAGTTCTAGTCCTTCGATGCCAAGTGTGGTGAATTTTGCTTCATGGGGAGAAATACTACAAACTAACTCAACAAGTCGAAATCATAAACTTCAGGTTTATACTAAAAGAAACTTGACTAGAAAAGATCGAGATCAAACACTTGACTTATCACAGGACCAATCAAATACTTTAATGAATGGTTATGAAGATCCATGTATTAGACATTTTACCCCTATTTCTCCTAGTTCTTCATTTCCTTCTAATCCTTTACCTGATGTCTCTGATCTTGACATTCCGATAGCCCATAGAAAAAGGTATTCGTTGGTGTGCTAAATATCCTATTACAAACTACCTCTCTTACCATAGATTATCTGATGATTATAGAGCTTTCACCTCTAGGATAACAAACCTATTTGTGCCAAGGAATATACATGAAGCCTTGAATGTTCCGAATTGAAACTTAGCAATTATGGAAGAGATGAGTGCTTTAGAAGAAAATGGCACGTGGGAAGTTGTTGGGCTTCCAAAAGATAAGAGAACAATGAGATGTAAATGGGTGTTTACTATAAAGTGAAAAACTGATGAGAGTGTTGAAAGATATAAAGCGAGGCTGGTTGCTAAAGGCTTTACATACATATAGGATTGATTATCATGAGACATTTGCCCCTGTTGCAAAAATCAATTCCATTAGAGTATTGTTATCTATCACAGTTAATTTTGAGTGGCATCTTTATCAGCTTGATGTGAAAAATGTCTTCCTTAATGGTGAGCTTGAAAATAAGGTAGAACTTACCACCAGGTTTTGAAGCTAATATTGGAACCAACAAAGTTTGTAAGTTAAAGAAATCTCTCTATGGCCTTAAGAAATCTCCTAGAGTGTAGTTTGGGCATTTTGAGAAAGCAGTAACAGGTTATGGGTTTCGTCAGAGACAAACAGATCACACTAATTTCAACAGCCATACTAGTCATGATAAGATGGTTGTTTTATTAGTTTATGTTGATGATATCATTCTCACAAATAATGATGAAGCTGAAATGAACAACTTGAAGAACAAGCTAGCTAATGAATTCCAAATTAGAGACTTGGGAACCTTGAAATACTTCCAAGGGATGGAATTTTCTAGGTCAAAACAAGGTATCCTTGTTAATCATAGAAATATATTGTTGATTTACTTGAAGAGACGGGCTTACTTGATTGTCATATAGTAGAAACTCCTATTGAGCCAACTAAAAATTGCAAGCTGCAAAGGATACAGAGATAAAAGACAAGGAGAAATACCAGAGACACGTGGGAAGACTTATTTATCTATCTCATACTCGTCCAAATATTTATTTTGCTGTCAGTATGGTGAGCAAGTTCATGCATGCCCCAAGGCCAACCCACTTTGAAGTTGTCTACAAAATTGTAAGATATATGAAAGGGACTCCAAGAAAAGAGATACTATTTAAGAAGAATGGTCATTCACACGTGGAAATTTATACTGACACTGATTGGGCAAGTAGTACTATAGATAGTAGATCAACCTTTGGCTATTGGTCCTTTGTTGGAGGCAATCTTATTACATGGGAAAGCAAAAAACAAAGTGTGGTAGCTAGGAGTAGTGTTGAAGCAGAGTTTAGGGTTTTAGCACATGACATTGTGAGGGGATATGGATAAGAAGATTATTGGAAGAATTGAAATTTATCCAGGCATTTCCTATACGGGTTTACTGTGACAATAAGGTTGCCATCTCTATAGCACACAACCTAGTCTTACATGATAGGACCAAACATATAGAGGTTGATAAACACAAGAGAAGATTGATACGGGAGTGATATGCACTACCTATCTTCATACAAAAGAGCAAATTGTCGATGGCTTCCAAAATTACAATGCAACAAATTGAGCAAGCTGGTAATGGAAGACATCTTTAAACTAGCTTGACGGAGAGTGTTGATTTATGCAAATATTTTATTTTTTGTTTTATTCTCTATAGTTATTCTGTTAGATTCTTTCCTACTTTGTCAGTATTTTCCTTATTTCATGTATTTCATATAAATTAGGGCCTTGTACTCTTGTAATAATGGGAATTAATATAGAAATAATATTTTTAACACACGTTTACAAAATGCCTAAGTAAAACGTGATTAAAATAAAGCAATCTAATTACTTCTGTGATTGAAGCTTATTACGATTTATTCATTAATAGAATCTCATACAATTCCACCAATTTTGATTACAGATTAGTAAATGTTTCCTAAATCATTGCATATTATTGCGGAACTAAATAATTACACATTCAAAAGTAATTATATATTAAAGGTTTGAGACTTAAATTGTTACCTAGCATGGAAATAAAAAATGTTCTCATTTTTGCCAACAAAAGCATAGATTAACGGACATTGTGTTTATATTATCAACATCGTGATATGAGGTTCGATTCCCCTACCTCACATTTTAATTACAATACCTTTGCGAAAAAAGGGAAAAAAAGTTCTCATTTCAAATTGGTTTTGTAAACATTTATGTTCATGGATCTTTATTGTAGACATTATTTTCGACGGGTATTAGTGTAAACATTAATTCTTCCAGTTTGGTTTTATTTTATTAGTCCTTATACTCTCAAATGTTCGAATTTAGTCTTTATATATCTAATACATCTTAAAATTAGTAATTTCAAGCACTTATATTCATCACAATTAGTGAAATTTCTTGATATTGAGTGGACTTCTATTGAATCGAGAAATAGGTTTTGTTGTCTATCTTTTACAAATTCTGTCCCAGTAGGACATGTAGTTCTATTATTATGAAAAATTTTCATTGAGAGAAAAAAAAAATTGAAAGATCTGCATCTATAGTACTTTTGCTATCAAAATTGGTTAAACAATAATAATAGTTTGTAGGTAAGAGAAGGCACCAATTTGAATATGTTTCCAAAATTGATAGAGAGAAGCTAATAGAATGAGACTATTTTATATGAATGTGTATATATATATAATTGAACAACAAACCAAGAATATGGAATATTTCTAAGATTTATTGAATCATAAGACTGAACTTAAACATCAGAAAGTAGAAAAACTAAAATGAAAACTAAAATGAAATGAAATTCAAAGCACACAACCTTAAATGATATTTCACCTAACATCTTGTGGGAACGAATTTTTCTTCGACACTGTTTTCTCAAAGGGAAAAAAAAAATCCATAAAGAGAGAGCCCATTTTTCTTGATGGACCCATACCATAAACTGTACGAAAATATCAGTTCAAAACAAATGCCTAATGGATGGGTAAGGAGATGCCCTTTTTATGTTATAAAAAAGAAAAAAAGGAGTCACTTAAATGACAGAACAAAGACAATGAAGGAGAAGCCGCATGCCAACCAACATATCCAAGTAAAGTTCTGATGGACTAGAAGAAAACTTGCAATGATACACACACCAAATGCGGCGAAAAGTGCACCAATCTTTTCGAACAAACAGGCAGTTCTCGGGAACGAGTTTTGAAGGAAAAGAGCAGCAAATGAAGCTGCAAAGCTAATCAAAACAGCAGAACCAAAAAGTTGAATCAAAAGTGGAGGAGAAGAAGTTGGTGAGCTGATGAACAAAGCCAAAACTGCTTGAAAAGAAAGCCCAAGAATTGTCTTGCCAAGATTTTGAGGGCTACTGGCTGTTGCTTGAGCGGTCTGATTCATTCTAATGAAAATTGGTAAACAATCTGATGGTGT
This sequence comes from Benincasa hispida, assembly GCF_009727055.1. Classification (NCBI taxonomy): domain Eukaryota; kingdom Viridiplantae; phylum Streptophyta; class Magnoliopsida; order Cucurbitales; family Cucurbitaceae; genus Benincasa; species Benincasa hispida. Next base: position 31,930,238 of record NC_052360.1, read on the forward strand.
GGAGAAAACGCTGATTCCATAGTTTCTTCGGTTGATTGTAGGGATAAAGGAAGAAAGTGCATTCATATACAAAGAGGTTTGTAGTGAAGTTGAAGCCATTGAAAAAAGAAAATGAAAGTTTCCTCAATACTCTCAAGGGGTCTCCCTGAGACCAATTTGTTTCTTTTTTTAATAGTGTTATGTGATTCTACTATAATTTTTTTTTTTACTTTTAGTACAAGTCCTTGGAAGTTTCTTAGGAATTGTGTGTGTGTGTGTTTGACTATTGCTTCTCTTTCACACCCTACCTTCACTCAAATATACTTTCATGGTATTTACTTGGCTATTGAAGGGTGAATGGAAAAATATAAGAAAGCTTTAAAACTTTTTTAAGTTAAAGTTGTTGGTTATATACTTTTTTTTACCGATGTTTTCAAAAACCAAGCCAAAGTTTTGAAAACTAAAAAAAAATAGTTTTTTAAAATGTGTTTTTGTTTTTTAAATTTAGCTAAGAATTCAACTCTTTTACTTAAAAAGAAATATGGAAATCATAGTAAGAAATTGAGAGAAAATATGCTTAATTTTCAAAAACAAAAAATTCAAGGGGGCGTTTGAGGCAAATACTATCTTAAAACTATAATGATCACAGTAAATATTATTTTATAGTCCCCAATTAACTACAGTCAACACTATTTCAAAACTCTCAATATTATTTCAAAACTCTCATCTGCTAAAATATTTACTATTTGCTACAACTTTTACTATTTTTGCATTCATCATTTTTTTTTATTCTTCGCTACAGTATTTAATATTTCCTTCTCAAACTAAAATAATTTACACCTCAAACACATACTATTATAACTCAAATTAAAATAATCTACACCTAAACACAAACTATAATAACCCAACTATAATAAAATAGGACTATAATAACCAACTTTTTGCCCCAAACGCCCCCCAAATGATTACGAAATAGAACCTTATTAAACCAACTTAAATATATAATATATGCACACACTAATATGAATTATGCCCAACTAAACAAAATTCCTTTAGAAATATCATAATATATATATATATATATCACCCTAAAAAAGTATATCTAATTTTTAAATAACAGTAGACTAACAAAGTCAAGAGTAAGGTAGTTCGGTAAGAAAGAGAAACCCCACTTGCATTCAAATACTTACTCGAGAAGAGTTCTCTTTTTCCTTCTTTGGGTTCGCAAGTTGTCTTGTTTTTGTGTTTCTCGTACTTGCTCAAGAAGTTGCTTTTAACCTTCACAGAATTTTCCAAGAAACTTTCTTTCTTGCACCCTATAAAACCAATGTTTCAAAGTCTAAAAAACAGTACAACCAAGCTCTTGAAAACTTTTCACAATTTCCCTCCTTTTGCTCGATGGAAGATGGTGTGCAAATTAGAAGAGAGGAAGAAAACTATGAAATTATCGAACCAAATTGCAATGACCAAAATCTCAACTTCTTTCACTCTTCCAACAATAATCTTAAAATCAATTTTGTTTCTGTCTTTGAACAGTCTTACAATCCTTGTGTTATTTGCAGGTAGTGCAGTGGGGACTGTGATTTTTCATGGCCTTCCTTCCTCTGCCATTGATGCCTTTGTTATCTCAGTTGTCTATGCTTTTTCAGGTGCTTTGAGTGCTCTTTTGGTTCCTCAAAGGCAAAACTTAGCAAGATTTTGTGCCTTGTATTCTCTGGCTTCCATGGCTTCTGCTCTGCTTCTGCTGATTTGGGGACTGTATCATACACTCATTCTTGGCAAAGCTCACTACTAGAGGGCTTTATCAGATTTGAATGTGTTTGTGTTTATGTTTTTGTGAAAGCCCTTTTGAGTTTTAAATCTAAATCTTCTCCAAGTGTTTTCAATGATTTGAAGCAAGATTTGTTAATTCCTCTGTACTTTGTACTCTTAAGCCATCTCTTTTAGTTGAATTTCTTCTTTTTCTTTTCCTTTTTTAATGGAATCAATAATTCGATTTTTCATTAAAGAATGAACCGTTCAACCTACAGTGAGAGTAGAACTCCTTTGTGCTTAGCTTAGTTTTTTTTAGTACAACAATTGTGAGGAGGGAGGATCGAACCTTCAACCTCTAGATTAGAAGATTATGTCAAACCATTGAACTAGGCTCACTTTGGCTTAGTTTCAGCTTTGTGTTTAGCTTAGTTCTAGCAGAATAAATGAAGCAATTGTTTGGAATTAATTTAATAATTAATCTATTGGTTATTACAATTTAAGGGGCATTTGGGGCAATGAGTTGTTATTATAATCCTCGGTTATTATAATTTTGTTATAATAGTTTGTGTTTTGGGTGTAGATTATTTTAGTTTGGATTATAATAGTATATATTTGAGGTGTAAACTATTTTAGGTTGAAGAGGAAATAGTAAACAATGTATTAAATAATAAAAAAATGATGAATGTAAAATAGTAAAAAAAATGTTGCAAATAGTAAATACTGTAGTAAATGAGGGTTTTGAAATAGTATTGACTATAGCTAATTGTGGATTACAAAATAGTAGGTACTATAGCAAGAAATGGTTAATTACCGTATTAGCATAGTCCTTATCTCAAACGCCCTCTTAGGGAGTAATTATATTTGAGCTATTAAATAAGAATATTAAGAGAGTGTTTGAGATAAGGAGTAAAATTATTTTGTTCATGAACTCAATAATGTAAAGAGCTATAATTAATGTTTTTTTAATCATGAGCTCACAAACTTTTTGAGTCAAACAAGGAGTGGAGTTAACCAATGCATTCTCCCAACTCCTACTGCTCGAGCCTCGAGCTAAACATGTCCCACGTGTTTTAATAATAGGCTTACCGATTTCTCATATTAAAGTGTGGCTCATTGAATATATTAGATGAATGGTATTTAATTGGATCTATAGTCCTCAATAGATTACTTCTCTTTTAAGTCTTCTATTTTCACCCAAATCGAGAAATTTGCCCTTATCTTGTATGAGTTGCATAATTGAAGAAGATTCATAGCTCATTCCGTTATCAATTTTATTTATTTATTACTTTTTTTTTTCAGAAAACAAGAAACAAGACCGGACTACATAACTACATCTAGAAATACAAGTGAAATAAACCACTTAGGATAAGGAGAGTGGAGAAGAGAAGTTCACCCTTTCAACGCCTTAGATGCCGAAAAGTGGGCCAGAACATTAATAGAAGGCCGAACATGCAATTATCTTCTTGTAGGTTTGAAATCTTCCAATTGCATACTTTGAATCCCGGTACTTCTATTTCCAATGCACATATCTGTTCATAATTGTTCTTGAATAATTATAGATATAATCCAGTCTATAACGTTACAAATGATTTGATTTGAAGGTTTAAGATCCTCCCATAAACCTTCAATTCTCTCAGTAACAATGACTATAATATATAACGAATGGTTACTAAGGCCAAGTTAATAAATGACCAAAATAATTTTTTCTTTTTTATTTGTATTTTGTAATTTTTCTTTATAAAAAGGATCATACATGTAAATATTTCACTAATAAAAGTACCAAATAAATTTATCCAAATTTATGTCACCTAGATTCTGAGTCATCTACATGTCTGTATATGTAGCAGCATCCAAGAGGCCCAACTAATGGCTAAAAGAAAAGTAGGAATGATATGTTTAAATGATTATCCACAATACATAACCTTTCATTCCTCTGATAAAATATTCATGTTTGATAGAAGTGGATTCTTGAAGCATTTATAAAATGTAGAACAAACCAGAAACTATCCATGCCACATATAATATTTAATTGAAACACCACTTTTCTTATGAATTTTATATAAGTAGATGTTGGTGGGGTGAAAAAGAATATGCATATCACATTTTGGTGATGTCATTTTCAATAATTTAAAGCTCTTTCTTTTTGTTCTTTTCCTATAAAACCTCTTTACCTTATGCTTTCTGCTTCCTTATCAGCTCAGCAATCTCCTTGTAAAACCTTTCAAATTGCTCATAATTTGAATATGAAAATCTCAGGAACCCATTTCCCAGCACCTGAAAACTACGGCATGATTCAAAATCTCAACATCAATGAATTATTGTCTTATATTCCTATTGACTCAACCTCTACTTCTGATGATTGTGATGGTCAGAAACACAAACCTGGGATTGTTATCGATGAGAGGAAGCAGAGGAGAATGATATCAAATCGGGAATCGGCGCGAAGGTCCCGGATGAGGAAACAGAAACATCTTGATGAACTTTGGTCGTTAGTGATTCGTCTTCGTACAGAGAATCATAGTCTTATGGAGAAGTTGAATCAGTTAACAGATTCTGAACAACAGCTTCTTCAAGAGAATGTCAAGCTTAAAGAAGAAGTGTTGGATTTTCGTCAGATGATCACTGACATTCAAATGGGCAGTCCTTACGCGACTCACTTGAGAGAGCTGGAGGAAGCCCCCTGCAATACCTTTCATCTCGTGGCTGAATCCTCAAGCCAATCTAACGAGTAGAGAAGTTCCCTTCCCCTGTTTCACAAGATCATAGCTATTTCCTCACCTAGTTCCTTCCAGTTTCTCTCTGTTTTAGAATGCTTGTAATAAGCCTTTACCCTTTACTCAGCAGTATAAATTGTTGAAATAGAAAATGGGCAAATATCATTTTATACTCTAATATCAATTTAAACCCTAAACTAATAATTGTATCAATTTGACTTTGAACGTTTGCAAGTGTATCAATTTACACCCTCCATTATATTGAAAAACTCAAGTAAAACTTATAACTTTATTAATTAAACCTCTAAACTTTCATAAATGAATCGATTTAGACTCTTATTCATAATGTCCTTTGAAAATTGTCCATGCATTTACTCTAATCATCCATTTTTCAAAACTGACATTTGAAGAAATCTATACAAAACTGACATTTGAAGAAATCTATACGCATTTGAGAATTAACTGCATGGATGATTTTCAAAGGTAATCGAAATAAATGAAAATTCAAGAGTTTCATTGACTCAAATTATAAGTTATATATAATATTGATTGAACGAAATCTACGGGAAGATATAAATTATACACTTAGGAAAGTTCAAAATTTAAATTGATACAATTCCGAAGTATAAGGGTATAAATCAATATTTAACCAACCAATAGACTTCAAAATCAGTTCAATAAACACCTTGGTTCTCTCTGGGGACTTTTGTCAAACACCTGGTGGGCCAAAGCGGTTGAAAACTGTTCAATAGATTAATGAAGTAACAGGAAACCAACTAATCAAATGAAGCCAGAGTTCTGTAGCAAGTGCAGTGAAAAACAAGTATATTTTCCAAGAACATGTAAAAATAAGAACCAATTACACAAAATGGTAGTGGAAGTGGTGGTGATAGTGGCAAAATATCTACAAAACTATATAAAAATCAAGAGGCAAAAACATGGAAAAAAAGCAGTCATCTAGACAAACCCATCTGCAATTGAACTCGAATGATTTTCTCTTTTTTACCTGAGCATCGAATTCCTTGCTTCCTTCAACTTGGTTATAGTTCAACCAAGATTATCGCTGTCCTCAAATCTTCATTTTGGATTCTACAAAATCGAAAGAGGGAACATATTCCAGTTGAAGATTCTAACCCAAATCACGTTTTGATTCTTCTTTCATCCTTCAATCGTACTTGGGTGAATATTAATAAACATCTCTGTTTTTCAGAAACCCTTTTGCAAGCAAAAACTGCCTAACTACCCAAAATGCTAATTCCTAGCTGGGTATCTAATCTAACAAAGTAGCAACTTTATTGCTAGGGATTTGGAGGCTTTTTCGTCGCGATTGATTCCATTTGATAGTGATTTCTTGTTGATGCATTTTTATTGCGAGCATTAAAGTTTGTTTGAGAATAATTTTGCCTCGATTTAATGCCTGCTTTAAATTGACGTGAAGGCAAGAATTGAGAAGAGAAAATATCGAATTTTGTAACATTTTTTTTTATTATTATTACAAAGTTATGTAACCTGAATCTCCTATCCTTGTGCACTTATAAAACTATTTTAATTTTTTGTTTTTTATTTTGAAAGTTAAATCTATTTTCTCTCCTCATCTTCATTCTTTTTTTTTAAAAAAAAAAATCGAATTCTTAATTAAATTTCAAAAATTAAAAAATTGGTTTGGTTTTTGAAAAGAAGATTTTCAAAAATAGAAAAATATGAAAAATTATATATATAAAATAGCAAAACTTAATCTTCTTTGATAAATGTTGATAGAAGTCTATTAGTGATAAAAACGAATAGAAATATATCATTTATTATGTGATAGATACTGACAAAAATCTATCCGTGTCTATCAATTTTTTTTTATATTTCTGTAAATAGTTTGACATTTTTTCTATTTGCAGAAAATTTTCTTTTGAAAATATATAATAAAATAAAGAATTTAGAGGTAAAATGATATTTATAGACTTAACTTTCAAAAAATAAAAATAAAAAACTAAATAATTATCAAACAAGGACTAAAGTAAAAATGCTCACAAGGTCGTTAGAGGTAAGAGATCGAACCATAAATTTAAAATTGGATAAAAATAAATTTATATCAATTGAGTTATATTTACGTTAACATATCTAATGTTATTAATAGTATTTTGTTGCTAAGTTTTAATTTACCTTTTTTTTCCGCTTGTTTTAATATTTTTTATCTGCTTATTTTTGTGACCAGGTTTGAGTAATTTTATGATTGGGTTTAGAAATTTATGTGACATAATTATGTGTGTTGTTGTTGTTATTATTTGATTTTCAGAAGATTCTAATTTAATTTTTAAAGTTTAAAAGCATAAGATTAAACTGAATAATTTATTTAATATCTAATATAAAATAATAAAACTTTCTTTAGTACAAGTTGGGGTTCGCAAAGAAGGACATATTTTTGTGCAAATATTACTCTCATTCATGAGGATAGGTGTACTATTTTCGTAGTTAGTTTTTAATGAATTTATTTTTATCTAAAAAAACGAACAAGCGGAATGTGAAGGTTTGAATTTATGATTCAATAAAAAGAATACACTTGCCAATTATCAAACTATGCTGTTTTTTTTTTCTTTCTTTTTTTCTTTTCAAAATAAACAAACTTATTTGAAATAATTACACAAATAAAAGTATTCTTACTAATAAACTATGAATGGGAAGAGAGAAAATTATACTTTTACCTATGAATTTGGCCAAATCAATCCATTTTTATTTCTTTAGTGTACAAAATTTTGAGCATATAGTCAATCTCCCCTAACTTTAGAAGAAGGATGAATTGCTATAGGAAAAAAAAAAAACCAAAGGCATGAGTTGATGATTTGATGTTATATTGATCCATTCATTTCTACTTTAAATATGTTAGTTCAACGTATTTGAATAGATAAGACACAAATTCGATCATCCAATTCTCAACATAGAGTCGTGAGACTAAAACAAATTATCTTAAAACTTTTACCTTCATCCAATTGAACCTTAGATTATGACAGACATTTCAATTTTCTCTCTCAATATTTACGAAATATATTTTAAATAATGTCAAGTTATAAGTTTAGTATATTAACTTTCACATTTATATTTAATAAGTTATTAAACTTAAAAATATATATATTTAATAGATGTTTAGGGACCTTCTATGTTCTCCAAGAACCATCAAACACAAAATTAAAAAGTTCATGAATTTATTTACAAAAAGAAAAAAAAGGGTTTAAAGTTGAAGAATCAATTAGACACAATTCTAAAAGTAAAATTATTTTAAATGACAAAACTACTGAAAATATTTATAAATAATAACAAAATATCATAGTTTATTTGCGATAGACCGTGATAGATCGTGACAAGCTACTAAGTATGTCTATCATAACACAAATAGAAATAGATAGTAGTCTATCGCAGATATATAGCGAAATTTTACTTTATTTGTAAATATTTTGGTTCATTCTCCTATATTTGAAAATAGTCCAATCTAAAATTGTAATTTAACTTAAAAATGTATATGCTCATCACACATTTTCAATGGACTATAAAACAGAGACATTATACAAAATATACCATGAAATTGAAAGTTTTAAGGTATAAAATTATTGATCTTGTAAAATGAGAATAATTCAATTGACATAAAGTTCGTATAATCAACAAAATGCCAGTAGTTCGAGTTCTCTCACCCTATGTTATACTAAAAATATATAAATAAAAACAACTAATATTTACACCCAATAGTGTATAATGTAAAACTTGTTGGAGTTACATTAAAAAATAAATGATTAACCTCAACATACCAGTTAAGATATGTATTTTTAATCAAGAGTTCAAAACTTTTAAATCCCTACCTTATACCTTATTGATATATATTATATATCGTAACTATTGAACTACTCTTGAATTTGATTTTTGACTCGACGATAAGTTAAAAGATACTAATTACGATCTCAAAAGTTAAGGGGATTTAATCGTTGGTTGAACTAGAAAAAAGTTGTGTAGAATGAGGTTTGAAATCTTGGAGAGGAATGGACAGTTTGGGAAAGTATTTCATCCAATGGAAATTAAAAATTTGCACTTTGCCAAACAAGAAGGTTTGACCCACCACAGCCCACAACTTCCGTAGCTCGTGGCCAAGTGAAAGTCTCTGCCGTGCCAACGCACACACACAAACACAATACACAACTCCGTGGGAAGAGAGAAACTCTGTTGATTTTCGATCCCTTTACCGCTTTCTTTCTTCTCCACTCGATCAAAAAACCAAAATCTCAGATGGGTTTCATTGATTCTTTCACGTCAATCGATTGGGAGCATGAATCTTTCCCTTCTTATGAGGATTTCTCTTTTCTTCCCCTTTTTGCGCTTCTCTTTCCCACTGTTCGGTTTTTCCTTGACAGATTTGTCTTTGAGGTATTCCCTTTTTCCCCTTCCTTCACTTCCTTTCGTCTTCCACTTTTGTATCTTTCAATCTTTGGATTGGTCTAGCTGATTTCCATGGTTGAACTGAGATTTAATTGACCGTTGACCCGGTTAACTATTTGCTGTTCATTGAATGATTCTGTTTTTTTTTTTTTTCATGTTGGTATCTGCTTTGCATAATTGACATTTGGGTTTTAACTTTTAAGCCGCGTTGATTTATTGGAATAAAAATCTGGTTCAATCACTCTTTCATTTACTACCCAAGTTTTAATTTCGATACTTGTTGTATTGGGGAAGGCCGAAAATAAGGGAGGTTTTGGTTGTGTATGTTATCCGCGGTTTCTATTAAATGTGGTGTCAGAGGCTTGGTTGCTTTGGTAGTGGAGATGATTTATAACAGGCTGACAGTATTTTGTTTCTTGGGCTTTCTTTGTTCCACAGCTGTTAGTAAGCAATTCGTCAGGCATTGGTTTTATAATCCGCTTCTTTGTTCTCTTCTCTCACCTCTTACTCTTATCTCTCCATTATTTTCCTTAGTCTTTGACCAACCTTGTACCAATAGCTTTGGTATTTCTTGTTCATTTTTCCTCTTCAGTAGGCTTTTGATTATAATAGCAGAATGATACACCCAATTCTCTAGTGTTGTATAATGTTTCATCAAACCTGTTAGGAATATGGTACAAAACCAGTCATTCCTGTGCCAATCTGTAATTACTCCTTCGTGTTGAACTGAGTGTGAGTTTAATGTGCTGTTCACAGGAAAGAAGGTATTTTGGGCTCAATGCAGATCTCTTCAATTTCAATGTTTTGTTATATTTGTTGTGGAGTTGATCGTTTGTTGCCTGCATTGACTCAAATACCTTCTTGTTGGATCATGTGCTTGTGCTTTTTGGAGATGCCAACTTTTTGAGAATTTGATGATTGACCATTATTTCACTGGTGATATATTTTAGGGTTCTGTTCTTTAGTTCAGCTGATAATTTTGTAGGGCACTCATTTGTGTGAAATTCACTAGCTCGATGTGTGATGAATACTAGAGTCTACCATTTATGATGATCAACTCTGTGGAATTTGAAGCACATTGGAGACTTTTTTAAATGGGCATGAATTTTTCAGGTGCCTGCATGTGAAATTTTGAGCAGTTACTTCATTGTCTAACCCATGTCTCAATAAATCTAGTGGACCAATAAAGATTCTAACCATTTTTTCATGACTTACCTTTTCTCTATCTTTGCATTCGATCAATTATGTGTAGATGAGAATGTTTTTGTCTTGTTGGCATCCCTCCCTTTCTTTTAAAAATTTCACTATACTGTAGCTGAGTAGATCCTAACTACTTATGGTACAAACTTTTCTTACAGAAAGTGGGAAGAAGACTGATATTTGGAAAAGGCTATCAGCCGAAGGATGTGAATACAGACGAGAAAAGGAAGAAGATTAAAAAATTTAAGGAGTCAGCCTGGAAATGTATTTACTTTCTTTCTGCAGAGCTGTTAGCTCTATCCGTTACATATAATGAGCCTTGGTTTACTAGCACAAAACATTTTTGGGTAGGACCAGGAGAACAGATCTGGCCTGACCAAAGAGCTAAGTAAGAGTCTCAGAGTTGTTATTTGTTATTTGTGATGGTTCCGTGTCTGCCATTAAGTCCACTATGCAATATTTATGGGTAATATCATTACTTTAAGATTATAGGTTAAAAACTATTAGTCCCGTCTGTATTTCACAATATGAGGTAGTTCAATTATTTTTCGATTCATATGTGTCTCCATTACAATGATTTTTTTATAATACAAAGTATAAATCTTTATTAAAAGACATATAGGACGAGTGTTAGTGTTACAAGAGCAAAAGTATCAGGACTAAACTTATGTTTTGAGTCCTGACCAAGAATTTATTATTTAGGACATTTCATAAAGTTATAACTTTCATGTTTCAGGTTGAAATTGAAGGGATTATATATGTATGCGGCTGGATTTTATACGTACTCTATATTTGCCTTGATTTTTTGGGAAACAAGACGTTCAGACTTTGGGGTGTCCATGAGCCACCATGTGGCAACTCTCATTCTCATTGTACTTTCCTACATTTTTAGGTATTGCCTATTCTTTTCTTTCTTTAAATCTTTGTACTATTTTACATGATGTCTAGTATTACCACTACCTTTATGACTTGGATGATACTAATTTCCAAAAGAATGAATGTGTTGGCCTTGACCTGTCTATTGTGTTCAATTACTGATTGCACTGAAAACTAATTGTGCAGTGTAATTACAACTAGATGTAATATTCTTCTTAGCAGAACATTTGTCCAATTTATGAAAATGCCCATGTTGTACATTGTTCTTGTAGATTTGCTCGTGTTGGTTCTGTGGTTCTTGCGCTTCATGATGCAAATGATGTGTTTCTGGAGATAGGAAAGATGTCCAAATACAGTGGTGCTGAGACGTTGGCTAGCATTGCATTTGTAATCTTTGTTTTGTCTTGGTTATTGTTACGTCTCATCTACTATCCATTTTGGATCCTTCGGAGCACAAGGTTTGTCAGATTTTGGACTCTTTTTGTAGGAACGTCACATCAATTTAACTGTTTTGAGGAATAAGTTACATGATGTCCTATGAATTCATTTCACTCTCTCTTAAATATTGTTGTCTAATCTTTTTTCACCATTTTATTTCAGCTATGAGGTTCTCCTTGTATTGGACAAGGACAAACATCCAGTTGATGGACCAATCTACTATTACGTGTTCAATACTCTTCTATTTTGCCTTTTAGTTCTTCACATATATTGGTGGGTGTTAATTTACCGAATGCTTGTTAAACAAATCCAAGCTAGAGGACAGATTAGTGAAGATGTTCGTTCAGGTGATTATATCCGTCTGCTGAAAATGATGTTTGGTCTTTAGCTTCATTTTTACATATTTGGTAGAGGTCAAGGTTCGACTTAACTGTTTATGGGGTACAACAAACTTCATGGGCAATCTCACAGCTTATTTTGTTCTCGATGTAGTGATGCAGGAAAAAGTTTAAGAGAGTTTTTGTTCCATCTCACACCTTTTGTTTGCCTGTGCAGATTCTGAGGGTGAGGAAGAGCATGAAGATTAACAAGGAACAATCAATGCAAAACATACTGTTATATACATGAAAGGTTTGGTATGAATTCTTATACCATTTGGATTACCTTACAAGAAACAGAAACTAGCATCTGCTGCATATGACTATGATTCTGCATTTAAGCACTGAAAACAGTGAACACTAGCATATAGATTAGGACTTAGTTCTAATGTTAATAACTTAAAATTCATTTATATATTGAAATAGTTGTATTTCTTATCAAAATTACTTTTTCTACCTCTATGTGGGTTTTAAAGGTGATAATGATGGGGTTTTGCACTTAAATTTGGGTATGTCATGCATAATTAACTAATGTGCAGATCACAAGTTTGAAATCAAATTAGAATATAAGTTACATTTTTTCAACATTGGCAAATTATTGGAATGTAAGTTATAGTTTTTGGTTTATCTTATTATTTGGATTGCTAGTGAGTTCCAATGTTGTTTTCTGGGCAGATGAGATAGAGATTAGTCATACAATGTGGTTCTTGACAAAATGAATATTTTGGTCTGGGAATGTTCTTGTGGCGTTGTGTAGTCGAACGATCCTTGTATCATTTCATCAATACATTCTGGGTAATAGAAGGATGCAAGATGTAGAAGGGTTGGCAGTCAAGAGGAATTTATATCTTGATATTGAAGTTTTGGCCTTTGCAACCACTGGTCAAACTTTTTTTCTTTTTTTCTTTTTCTTTTTCTCTTGTTTTGCCCTTGATTCTTTTGCAGAGGTGTTAGCTTGAAACTAAGGTACCAGATACCTGTTGAACTGTGATTATTTATTCTTTCTCATTTACTGAACTTTCCATCTTCTTTCTGTTAATATACCCAAACAAACAGTTTCATTGACTTCAAAGATGAGCTAACATTCTCTTAACAGTGAACAATCCATCTGCTGTGTGTTTAGTAAGTTGATTTCCAGATTCCCAAGTTTATGTTTCATCTCTCTGTTATTAATGTGAAACCACCTGATCTCCTGAAAGAACTTGTTAAATTATTTCTACAATTTTCGATTGAGATTCTTTAGAAATAGATTGAACAGTGGTTGGAATCAAAGGGTAGTGTGTAATGAAAACCAATTTCAAGATAGTTTCTGTTTCTAAGAAGAAAAATTGAGGAAAAGAAAAGATTTTTAGATAACTGATTTTTGAATGTTTCCTTTTTCATCTTTTTGTAGATTGTCACAGCTTATCTCAAATAAGTTTTATTCCACAGCTTCCACTCTTGCTTGCTCGTTAGACTTCTTCCTCATATGGCAATTTCATATGCATTAAATTCTTCTCAGTAGGCAATCTAGATTCTGTTTCGTGTTTTCAAACTCAATGAGTTCAGTGAATATGTTTGGTTAATAGTCTGGATTTTGTTTTCTAAACATATTTTTGGATTATTTGATCTAAATAGTGCAATTTTTGAAAATAATTTTTTAATGTTTTCGGTGTATCCAAATCTTGAATTAAAAATTTTAAAATGCATAATTATATTAAAAATGATAAAAACAATAATAATAATACTATTTCATGTCATAAATTTAATTATTTTTGTTAAATTTAAAATATGAAATATATAAAATATATTATATGGTATTACAAAATAATAATTATACAAAAATTTTAACATAAAACAAGTTCAGAAATTAATTAGTAATAGTTTATACTCAACCTAATATTTAGGGAATAACTAAATAAATTTGTTTAAATTGAAATTTAATTTATGAATCTGTTATCAAACACATATTTGAAAACATGAAATACAATTTTGTTTTCATTGGATCTCTTGTTTTTTATTTCTAGTATCAGATTGCTTACCAAACAGGTCCTAAGGGATTGTTTGATAACATAATGTTTTGTATTTTCAAATTTTTATTACAAATTTTTCTTTTTATTGATGTCAAAATTTGGATAGAAAAAATGCATCTGACTTTCATGTGACAACAACGATAATAACGATAAATTTATAATTTGGAGAATAGAGACGTACAAAAAAACCTCTAATGCCGAAGTTAGAGATGAAGAACTATATAATGAAAGGAAGAAGTCAAAGCTTTAGTTGAAGTGAAAGTTAGAGTTCCATATCCAGGTTATCTCACATGGAGTTACAATAATATTTCATCGAAAAAATGACATGGAATTTACCTTTCCCTTCTATGGATAGGATGTGATGGATTTTTCTTTATCCTACCGAAGTTAAGATTAGATCTAATTGACTAAATGATTAGTTTATCATGACTTTATTTAAGGCCAAGTCCAAACTTTTTTCTTAACTTTTGGCGTATATTGTCAGCATAGTATTGAATATTCGTCAAAATATCGATATTTCAACATTTATAAGAGTTCGACATCGACATGAGAGGTGAATTAATATTTTCATAATATCATAGGAAAATCCACAAAACGTAAAAAAAATAAACAAAATGTCAATATTGTAAATATAATAGAAATAATAGACAAGTTAACTTATTTGAAAATCATAAAATATTTATTTATTAATTTAAAATTAATTTTTGAATTTTTGTTTTTTGTAACTTTTTTTCAAAAATATCATCGATATCAACAATTCATCGAAATATCCATTGAAATTTTCCTAAAATTAAGATGTCGATATTTCCGTCAACATCGACATTTTAAACCTTGGTTGTTAGTTGCAAGATCACATACAACATTTCTCCGGTTTCATTTTTCCGAAATGTATTTTTAGAAACTAGATCTAGGTTTCTTGGTTTTTGTTTTTTGTTTCTAATATTTTTCAACACATATATAAAGATCATCGTATCATTCTTACTTATAAAATGCATATTAAACATCTAAAACTAAATATTTTCAAATAGTTATTTTTCTTACATTTTTAAATTGAAATTTTAGAAAATATGAAACAAAAAAAAAAAATGATAACATGTTTATGTTTCTTGTTTTTAGTAAAAAAGAAAGAATACGAATCAATAATCATGTTTTTCTTTATTAAAAAAGACAGAGAAAGAGAAATCAATATCTAAGCGAATCTAGTGGCTAGTGTTGAAGAGATGATGAAGGTCATCTTTCATTTGTGTTTAGGGGCATGTTGGCTAATGACTATGTAAGTGAAAAATGAGTAATGGAGAAGGCAAAAGAAAAACAAAAAATAAAAGCAACAAATTAAAATTATTATAATATAAACGAGAATTTTTAGAAAATATTTACCCAAACAACAAAATTTAATTATAGTTGTGATAGACTTCTATCAGCGTAACAATATCTATCACAACTAGTTAGACGTCGATAGAAGTCTATTAGTGTCTATAAGTGATGGAAACTAATACAAGTTTATCACTGATAGACGTTGATAGAAGTCTATCGGTATCTATCAGTGATAGAAATTGATAAAAGTCTATCATTGATATATGTTGATTGAATTCTATCAGTGTCTATCAGTAACAGAAATTGATAGAAGTCTATCATTCATACTATCCGTAATCAAAATTGATACAAGTCTATTATTGATAGAGATTGATAGAAGTCTATCAGTGTCTATATGTATTTTTTTTTTTTTTTTTTTGCTATTTTGATAAATAGTTTAACATTTTTCTTATCTGTGAAAATTCTCTAACATAAAATTGTGCTATGTCATGCTATCTAAGTCACACCATATCATTTTCTTAATTAATTAACAATCAAACAAATTTGTGAATAATTTAAAACATTTTACAAATTGAAGAATCATTTAAAACATTTTTAAAAAAGAAAAAATTGAAGAGAGAAAAATATATATTTTAAAATCTCAAGGAACAAATAGCTCAATTTGTCTGACTAAAAGTTGTCCTTAATTATATATGTGGGTTTTTCACCAAAATTATTTTGTTAATTAATATCAGGTTTGAAATTTAAAATGGAATACTTGAAATAAGTTTAGGGGGGAACTAAATTATCACTTGAGTTTAATTTTGGTTTGATTCCTTTCTAGAACTTTTAATTTGATATTTATGTTCCATAGAATCTTAAAAATAATCTATTATGAAAACTTAATTCCTAATTTTGAATATTCTAAATTTCAAGATGGATAGTATAACCTCATATTATATGAATTATGTTTATTGAATTTTTTAAGATATAATTGAAAATATGAATTAATTTCTTATGAATTCATGAAAAATATTAAATATTGATGAAAAATATAGAAATATCGTTCAAAATGTGACACCATCACGGAAATTTAATACAGGGTTATTGTAACTTGTAGTATAATGGTAGGGGCATATTCTTTTTGACTTGTGTAAAAAGAAACCTAAAAAGACAGTTCCCTTCACAGTTCATAATAAAGAATTTGAAAGCACCGTGAGTTTCCGGTAGCAGAATCGGATCTCCCTGACGACGGCCCCTCTTCCGGTTGGTACCTCTGTCTTCTCCTCCTCCTCTTCCTCCCCCTTACTGTATCTTCTAGGTCAATTTACATCTTTAATTTCCAATACGCATTTCGTTAATCTGTCTGAGTAAGCAACTGTAGAGAAAAACATATATAATAGACTCGTTTTTTGCTTCTGGAAATTTGCGATTGAGTTCGATTTCTTGTTGCAAACATTAAGTGGAAAAACCTGTTTCTGAATCTGGGTTCAGTTCAGTTTTCGTGTTTAGGAGCTTAATTTTGAAGTAGGAGGATTATCCGCTTTGAAATCTGTTTATCTGTAAGATTTATTATGGTGAGAATTTTTGTTTAGTTGGCTTGATGTTGTTGCTGGTTATTTTCTGTTGAAAAAAAATTCGTATCGTGATTTTGCTGAATGAATGGGTGTGATTCTGATTATTTGTAAACTGATGAGGAGTTCAAGAATGTTAATTTTTGTTGGAGATGCGATACCTGCAATAGGTTATTCACTTCTATAGCATAGTTTTTTTTTTTGACAGGAACAAAATGGAAGATATTCTAACGGAGATTCCCCCTCCTTCAAGGTTTTTCCAAGATGATCTTAATAATTTCGCTCCTCCATTACCATCTCTTCCTTCCCCATTTCTGTTGTTATCCAAATCTAAGCCTAATGAACCTCTTCGCCCCTCTCTGCTTGTCATTGCCATTTCTTCCCCTTCTCTGCATCTTTTCCATCATTTATCTGCTAAAACCCTTATTGGAAGTCTCATCCTACCTGAAATTCCTTTCTCTGGAAACCGTATCCAGCCTTCGGTTGATGACAAATCTTGCAACATTTATTCCATTGATCAAGATAATGAACTAATCATTCTTGTCTCCGTCCAGTTTTCTGTTCCTGCAGAGAGATCTTTCCTTATTGCAAAGCTACTACTTGATAATAAAATTATTCCTGAGAGGGTTCTGATCTTGGATAGTCTTCATAGCCAAAATTTTCGGGGGAAGCTCTCACCTGATGAGATTTTTGCTTTCAAGCTGGAGACCTCTTCCGAAAGAAAGAGTAAAGATGAGGGAAATGGTGGTTCACTAATGTTAAAAGGCCTGGATTACTATCCATCGGGAAGTGTTGTAGATGGCTTGGCTGCTGCTTTGCTTGGACGTTGTCAGATGAAGAATATCAAGGGAGCCCTTTGTGTTTCCTGGCCAGAATATGGAAGCGAGGTGATATCTCTGCTCAAATCTTTACTTCACCAAAATGCGCTATTGCAACCTATATTAGAACTTTGTACTGAAAGTAATAATGAGGACGAGTACATGAACCGGATTAAGGACCTGGATTTATACACCTGAAAGAGATGGGTTGTCAGATTACTATTATATATTCCTTGTATGGTGCATAGTGTTTCTTCTTTCTTTTTCACTGTGCTCCAGAAAATGTAGACATAGATGGTAACGGAGAAGGTCGTTTGTAGAGAGGGATGGAATTCAATCATTGCTTCTTAAAGGCCATTTCCTAAGGTTTATGCTGACTGTTATGGAAGGTGTTTGTGTAATTCTTTTAGTGTCAGGCTGTTAGCTAGCTAATACCAACGATACATTCAGCTTGTTATGATGCTTGAGATGATATTTATTCTATTAATACTTGCACTAAGAGCTCTCTGTTTGTTACTTTAAACCAAGGGCTCAAACTTGGTAAGACTAAATCATTTACTTGGATTGTTCTTTTGAAGTAAATTTCTATCCTCATACCAAGCTATGATAGTTATGGGGCTAATGAGAATGTACAGAAACTTGGAAGGAATGGATTGGTACCCATTGTTTCTTGGCAACCACTGTTGTAAGGTCAAGTGGTTGTACTTTGAGGTTAATTGAGACGCAGATAAGCTTGTCCTAGCAATGATGTATATTAAAAACAAAGGTGCAAACCAAGGTTCTTAACCATGAACCTGAGTTCTTGTAAATTTCTTGTTTGGGTAATTCTCTCTCGATTGATTAAATCATTTTAGCTGGTTTCTATATCAACGAATCAAGTACATACCGAGGTAAGACTTAACCATACTTGGACTTTTGTAAATATTTATCTCGTGTGAATATATCTCTCAGGATTTGATCATTTAACTGGATTTTGTATCAATTGATAAAGTACATACCAAGAGAAGATTTCATCATGTACTGGGATTTTTGCAAGTTCTTTGCCAAGTCTTGTTCAAACTTGATATCACATATATGTGAATGCATCACGTTAACATAAAATGAAAGCAACAAGACAAGTCGATTGATTACAATTCTTGGTGATTCATAGCTGAACCAATCATTTGTGTGGAACCATATCTCTCTCTCTGTTCTTTTTCTTTTAAAAGAAATTCAATTTTAATTTGAGATTTGCTATTTCAATAAAGCAAAGCTATTATAGACCATTGTTATTTTACAAGTTGTGTTGCTTGATCAACTGGCTATCTTAAGTGACACTAAAGAAAAGCATAGCTAGAAAAGGACCAATACAAATTACATTTACAAGCTCAAGACATAGAATGCAGCCAAAAATAGAAAAATCACCTAAAAGACCATTCTTCAAGGCACAAGGAAGTGCACTTCAAGGAATGATCAGTGGTTACAAGGTTAGCCATTATCTTTTAAAACTCCAATATTATGCTGTTCAGAGTTTTTATATTTTCAGAATGTTCCCCAGCGTACTGCTCTCATTTTCTGGTCATTAGCCAGTTTGTATCGTTCCTAGTGGTTGGCAAGTTGTTTTTATCTCGGTCCTGAGAGCTCTATCGCTTGAGCAAACAATGAAATGTCATCAGTAAGATCAGAGTAACGTTCTGAAGAGGAGAACTCATTGGCTCTGCTCCTGCTTGCTTCTGCTCTTTGGGAAGCTTCCCATTTCTCTGCAAGCCCATCTCCTTCAAGCATCCTGACCACTTCAGACATCTTAGGCCTGTGGCTTGGAAGATATTGAATGCACAAGAGAGCAACTCGAACAATTTCTTCAAGTTCGATCAGGTCATAATTACTTTTCAAGTCTTTGTCAACAAGCATTTCAAGTTTCTTTTCTTGGTGTATCTTTTTTACCTGCAAGCAAGTATAGTAGTTTGTTAAACTGAGACTGCAGGTTTGAAATTTAGGTAGCTGCAAGTGCTAGACATGACACATATTTTAGCTTACCCAGTCCAGTATGGCACCCTTTTGGTTTGCTGCTTTTCCAAATTCAAGAGCTCTTTGACCTGATATGAGCTCAAGTAGTAGAATTCCGAACCCGAAAACATCTGTTTTCTCTGAGGATTGCCCTGTTGATAGATACTCTGGTGCAATGTGCCCAACAGTTCCCCTCACTGCAGTAGTGACATGTGAATCTCTGTGATCTAACAGCTTTGCCAGCCCAAAATCTCCCACCACTGCCTCACAGAAATCATCAAGCAGTATATTTGCAGCTTTCACATCCCTATGAATTATTTTTGGATCACACTGTTCATGTAGGTATAACAAGCCCCTAGCAGCTCCCAAGGCAATTCTCTTCCTTGTACCCCAATCCAGAGCTGGTTTTGCTGCTTTTCAAAAGAATAGTTTGAACAAATATATTGAATTAGTACAAAATTGAGATCAAATTCACCCTGATGTCATGGCTTGATTACCTTTAAGACGGGTAGCGACACTGCCATTCGACATGTATGGATAGACCAAAAGCCTCTCGGTTTCTGTCATACAGAAACCATACAACCTGAGGAGGTTCCTATGCACTGCTAAGCTTATCATTTCCACTTCAGTCTGAAACTGGATCTCTCCTCTCATAGCATTCCCATCTTTGAGTCTCTTTACAGCTATGATGGTGCCATCTTGTAGATATCCTCTATATACATTTCCAAAACCACCTTTTCCAACCAAGTTTTTACTGCTGAAATTGTGAGTAGCATTCTGAAGTTCTCTGAAGTGAAACCTCTTTACGTTCCCTAGGCTATGTTCTTCCCAATGCCAATCTGAAAAACGTTCAGCAGTTCGTTAATTATGATGGAAGGCTACCTTTTTTCTAATGACCATGCAGTTATATTTATTAGTTACTTACCATTGGCTTCATAGAATATTTGCTGGTTGTGTCTATGCTTCCGCCAGCAAAAGAAACCATATGCAAGAGTAAAGAGACAGATGCAGCTCAAGCTGAGACCAATGACCAAGGCAATTCTCTGGCCTCTGTGTCTCCTAGGAGGTTGAGAGTCTTGAGAAGTAAAAAACAAAACTCGAGTTACTCGCTTTGGAAGAAGTATCATGCTCAGTCTCTAAAGACGATAAAAGCTTAGAGATGAACTGGTTGAGGGATTAAACAAAAGGTGTGGATAAAGAATTAAAAAGAAACAGCAAATTTCAAGCAGTAAAAGGAATTTGGAGGAAGGTGTAGGCTGGGAAAGAGAATTACATGTGGAATTAGTGATAACAAAAGAAAGTGGCAATGGAGTTATTCCATAGCATGCTTCCTTAATTCCAGGGGCACAAATCAAAGAGTTTCCAGTAAAGCTGTAAACCAATGAAGCAGTCAACAGTAACAATTAACCAAAACTAATTGAGAAGGAGAATAGGAAAAGTTGAGACCCTGTCTGTAATAACTTACTTAAATGTCTTAGCCAGCAATCTAGGCACAGGACCGCTCAAGTTATTATAGGACAAGTCCCTAAAACAATGGAACAAAAAACAAAGCTAAAGATTTATTGGCTGTTTGGGGGCTTGAAAACAATTATTCAAACATATCTTCCCTGAATGTTTGTTGAAGAAAATTAAACTCAAACACCAAAGAGAATAGAATTTCTTACAGCAGGGCAAGCTGGGTCATGTTAGCCAGTGATGCTGGGATTGGCCCTGAAAAGGTGTTATTGTTGAGTCTCCTGATACCAACCCCAAAACTCCTGGTTAGAATTTTCTATTATATAGAAATCATATGCAAATGTAATCCTACTTACAGGTATTGAAGGCTTTTCATATTGGAGAAAGAGCTGGGAATTTTTCCAGAGAACAAGTTGTTCGAAAGATCAAGTGTGTGAAGTTTAGGTATCTTGCTAATCTCGTTTGGGATTTTTCCTGATATATTGTTATTCTGGAGAAGCCTACCATAAAAATAAAAAGCAATTCAAGAATTAGTTAACATAACGAGAAACTTTACAAGTCATGACCGTGTCTTCTTCTGGTTGTGAGAAGACTTACAGAAATTGTAGGTTTGTCAAATTTGCAATACTTGGTGAGAGTGTACCAGAAAAGTTTTGGCTTGGAGCTCCTCTGAAATGGGACAACATTAAAAAAAAAGTATTATATGATGCCCACACAGCTTAGAGCTTTTTGTATTTGTTTACTGTTTTTGGAATTAAAACTTACATGCCAATGACCAGCTTATCAGGAGAGCAAGTGATGAAATTCCAAGTGCATGCATCCACAGCATCTTCATCCCAACCCAGAACAGAATGAGGATCCTTCAGACCAGCTTTGATCCCCATCAAAGCTTGAACTGAAATTTTTTTCAAAATTTATCAAATTCTCCTCCCTAGTCTTAACCCAAGTTTGAAACTAAAGAAAACAATTACCTTCAGCGGTAGAATCTTTGTTTGTTGAAGCCTCACTTGAAAGAGCCCATAACCAAAGCAAAGCCAGACAGAACAGTAACCCATTTTTCCCCCTAATTTCCATCAAACTAGCAGCTGCAAGTTCATGAAATGACAACATGAACAAAAGGAACAGCTTTTTCGATGAAGAAAAAGTTAGATGTTAAAGAGGTGATGGAAATAAAGTTAGGAAAAAGATTCGACCCAGCCAAACTCAACCCAAATAGTTTGCTAGCTTTGGTTTTGACTTGTGAGATTGATATATTTACATTGCTAGAGCCGCTTGCTGTCTCACTCGCTAACTCAAAACATTCCTTGAGGCCCCAACTGCCAAAAGAATGGCTCTAAAAAGACACAAAAGAATCAATATGTCTGCCACTCCACTTCTTTACAAAAAGGCAAGAAGAAAAAGGGAATATATAAAAGACAGAACCCACAATAACCAAAACTCAGATACTCTATTTTTTAAACATGGTTGAAAACAGATTGAGAAACCATTCTTTTTGAGACAAAGTGCTTGACTTCTATCAGGTTAGCATCGAGGAAGAGTACACCAACTAGTTGGCTTTGTAAAAAGAGAGTCGGCTAAAGATGCATTTTCAGATGGAGAATCACGAATATGTCGATTTTGCGCTATGACAGTGCGGTGATCTAATGAGTTTGTGGATCTCATTACTTAAAAACATCGATTTTATACCTTATTAACTCCTTATGTTGTAGGCTCTAGAAGTTTATAACTTCCCGGACTTCATAACTCTAAGGAGTTCACAAAGGGTAGTTTTGAAATGTTTGAAAAAAAATGGAGGGTAATATTGTAATTTTTGAAAGTTAACCTTTTTGTTTTTCTTTTGAGCATTTGCTTTTTTTCTCCCAATCTATTATGAAAGGTTGGAATCTCGAGAGAACGGCTTCTCATGATAGGTTTGTTGTGAAATCATTTCTCAGCTTATCTCTCTCGCCGCCTGGTTGTTGAAATTTCCATCCTCAAAGACATCTTTTTGAACATTACATCATGGTGAAAAATAATGAAAGCAGAATTCTTTTTCTGCCTTACCTATTCCACAGACACCTGGTCAAAAAGTCCTCTGTAAATTTCTTTTTCTTTTTCTTTTTCTTTTTTTTTTCCTCATTTTTATATAGAGTAGAGTGAATTGGAAAAGTGAAGGTCCCCAATGGCAATGTCAAATGCTGCAGTAGGTAGAATGTTATATTGAGCTACACGTGCAACATTGATCCCATTATTAATATGGGATGGGTTGACTTTGATGCTCTGAACCTATCTGAATTTTGGCCTCTACTGCTGCTTCTCAACTTTTTAATCATAACCAGCACAACTTTTTCTATAAATTTTGATTACTCGGTAATCATTCATGTTCTTTCATTAGGACTCTGGGATTATAGGCACTTGATCCAAGTGGGGTTTTTTTTTTTCTTAATTAATTAATTTTTTTTTTCTTTTTTCTTTCACATTAATATATTGTCTTTAAGTTCTATAGTGGCAGGAGGGGAGATTGAATTGTCGACTTTTGTGATGGTAATTAGTGTCTTTATCTACTAAATTGTGCTCGGATTGACCATTAATATATCCAATTTATTCTAGTATGTGGTATTGTGAGTTTTTGAGGTGGGAGAAACTGAAAATCTATTATCAGTTTAGTTTCTAGTTGTAGTGAAGGGGAAATGCAAAACAAAAGGATGAGTAAGAACAAAATATGGCCTCTGCTAAAGAAATTCTGTCAAAGTTAGAAATTTTCTATATAAGGTGTTTGGATGGACTGTCCAAGTGCTTAAATAAAGGTTTCTAAGTATAAGAAAATGGGTTTTAAAAACTTAAAAAATCAACCCAAACAGGCCTATAGTGAATTTAGAAAGATAGAATAAACCGCTGGTTGAAACTCTTGTCATATCTCCCATCTTTGAGGTCATGCTCGGGGTCCCATCTAACCCCCACTAAGCTTTTCATTAACACCCTCGACAACACTATCCATTCCAATCTTGTTTGCAGCTCAATTTGACTTTCTTAAACACTCTTCTTGGTTTGCTAGATGATGCACCATTCTGCTTGGTTGTAACATGACATTTCTCTGTCTTAGACCTTTACTCGTTGGCAACACACACGGTTGTCACTACACTCTTTACTCTAGTGGGGTAGCAACCTATCCTCCTCTTGTATGATTGTGACCATATTTTTGAATTTCCATTGACATGTCGATATTTTCATCGATATTTCCACATTTTCATAGGTTCGATTTTGACATGAGGGGTGAATTGATATTTCCACTATAATATATAAAAATCCACGAAACACAAAAATAAGCATAAAAAACCTCAATTTTGAAAATAATAAAAGGTTTATTTACTAATTTAAAATTATTTTTTTGAATTATTTGTTTTTAGAATTTTTCTAGAAATATCCATTGAAATCGATATTTTATTGATATTTCCATCAAACTTTCGGTAAAATGAAAACCTCGATATTTACGTCGATATTGACATTTTAAACCTTGGTGACACAAGGCATCCCAATCTAAATCCAACCATTTGGTTCTTTATCTCCTACGCACATAATAATTTGGATTAATTTTACGTTTTATTGATGGGTTTTCATATCGTAGCAATTTTGTCAAAGAATATATATGGGTTGGCAAGAGAGAGCATTTTGAAAAATAAAAAAAAAAAAAAAAAAAAAAAAAAAAAGAATGACAGTAATTTTTAGAATAGTTAATTATGAATTAACAATTGACCAAAATATCCCTAATTCATAGAATCTAGAATTCAAATCATAACAACCTAGATTTCATTACAAGTTAAAAAAGACCAATACTTTAAAATCCTACTAAATTAGTGACTAATTCAAAATATCTAAAATTCAGATCCTAGCAACCATTTAAATTATAGTCATAAAAGATTATATATATATAAAAAAAAACATCTATTAACTATTGAGAAACATAATATTTTAAAATATCAAACATAAAATTATTTTTCGAAGAAAACCAACAAACTACAAATACTCTCTCAAAATAACTATTAGTCTCGACCCTGCAAATACACTATACTAAGAAAAACAACTAAAAGTTTTGTATTGTTAAATAGTATTGGATGAAATTAAGCAACTAGTTTCAGTATGATCAATGACAACATATATATCTTGTATTTGCATTCTATTCCCAACGTGATGAAAACATCAACATATAAGCTCCATAAATACAGTATACTAAAAAATCATTGTTCGATATGTTGTATTTGAAAGAAAAAAGTTTAACAAAGATAAGGAATAAACTCAATATATCAGTGAAAAATATCTTAAATATCCATTTTTTTGGTGCATTAGGGAAAGAATTAAGCCATAAAGTAGGAGAAAAATAGTTGGGGCATGAGAAGCTGGTGAAGGAGCAGACTTATCACAAAATCGATTTGAGTTAAAAAAAAGTAGGATAGCACTTCTTAAAACCTTCAATCCAAAAAGCCAATATTGTTGATAAAATAATTCAAACTCTAAAGGGTCAAATTGCACTTCTAAAATATACATACATGGTAATTCAAGAAAAATATAAAATCAAAATTTTAGCTAGATTTCGTTAAGTTTAGAAATAAAAATAACCAAGATTTCATTAGCATTCTAAAAAATAAAATAAAGGATACATAATAATTTTAAAACTTCCAATTATAACTATCAATATTTCAATCGCAAATTTAAAAGAAACATTTTTTTTTTTTTTTTTTTTTTAAGTTGAATTGGGAAAAAAAAAAAAAAATACCATTTAAAGGAAAAAGTCAAAATCTGCATTGGAATGGATAGGATCAGAAGAAGCGGTAGGCTACTTCAATGGAAAACTGATTCGATGATGCTGTAACATGAACAAGTTATCGGAAGTGGAATGTGTGGACATTTTCGTTAAATTATCTTGAAATATTTGGGTGTTATTTTGATAAATTAGGGCTAAGTTTTATTTGAGATGCAAGATAATTAATTTAAAAGATATTTGTAAAAAACTGAAATTTTAATTCAATTTGAGATAAAATTGGATTAATTTACATAGGGAAAAATGTGATTTTAGATTCATTAAATATTTGGAAAGATGTAATTTATCTCTTGGATTGTATATTCCCGTTAGTTTTGGTTTGGAGCCAAAATTAAATTAATTAGAGAAGTTAATTGGTTTGAGATTAATTTGAAAAGAGATTTGAAATTTTGGATAAAAATTTAAAAATAAAAAAAGAAAAAAAAGATTTGATAAGAGATCTGAAATTTTTGGATTATTTTAGATTTAATTTAAATTAATTAGATCATGAAATTTTTAATTTAGTTAAAAGTGAAATTTCTAATTCAATTAGAATGCGGATTTCCAAATTAATTAGATTATGAATTTTTTAATTAATTAAAATATGGATTTTCTAATTAAAGAAAACGTCTTATTCAAAAAGAAATCTAATCTATCTAATTCAAGTTACAGAAGCCCAAATAATTTAGGATTAGGATTATTTTTTTTCTATAAATACAACTATCCACTTCATTTAAAAATCATTCATATTTTTGGACTCTTTCTTGAGATTGTTAAGATTGATTAGACTGATTATTTTAGATTGTTTCGACTGATAATTTATGACCGATTGAATTGTATAATTTAATGGCATTGACTGATTGGGCTGGATTATTTTGACCATGATGAATGTACTGTTGAAAATATTCAACAATATAACATAGGAGTTATATGAAACTGATGCATACTAAGTTTTTCTTATCTAGGCAGGTGTACATATATGACTGTGCACATTTATGACTGATCATGGACCTTCGAGTTATACATTATGATTGATGCATGTTCCTTCGGGTTTATGTTTATGACTGGTTTGTGTACCTTTGGGTTACAAACTATGATTGATGCATGTTCCTTCGGGTTCATGTTTACGATTGATTCATGTACCTTCGGGTTACACATTATAATTAATGTGTGTTCCTTCAGGACCACGTTTATGACTGATAGGTGATTCTCGGGATCACTATAACTGAAATGATATGGGTGTATATTAGTGCCTAGATAAACTACCTCTAACAGGTAATCTAAAGGGCCCAAGTAGTGAGTCACTTATTGGGTATGCTCATACTCATCCTTTTCTCTTTTACATTTTTCTTTTTTACATTTTTCTTTCAGGCAATGACATGAATGGATTGGTGAGGGACAAATGGGATTCGTGATAGAGTCATATGTGGACATTAGACGTTTCTGAACATTTTTTTAATGGTTTTTGTTCCTTTAATTTGAGTATGTTGTCAAGTGACATGTTTTCGTTGATTTGCTTTGGATCATTTTCTCTGTAAACGTTTTATTTGGAATCCTAACTAAATGTTTTGGTTATTGGATTTATTGTTAAATTAAAATTTCAATTTAGAATGGTTATTTTTCTTTCACCGAATTTACGTTATGATGGTCAAAATGTTTGAATGAGAATGGGCATTATGTCGTAATGATCCTCGTCTGAGTACTTGAAAGATCGGGTCGTTACAAATTAGATCCAACTTTAAAATAAACAGGCGATCAAATGCACAACACTAACCGTCTTAGACTCAAAAGATTTGAATTTGATGATGAAATAGATAGTTAATATTTAAAGATCTAAATTAAAAAAAAAAAAAAAAAAGAAGATCTGGTTAGCTGAGTTAAGAAACTTCTCTACGGTGCATTTTTGGAATATTATAAATATCATATACGTGAAGAACGGATGATATGCCATAAATCTTAATAAATTTTGATATTGCAAAATATCCAAAACAAACCTCAAATGTTGCTATATACTCCAATTTCCCTATATGTATGGGCTGGATGTATTGGGATTTTGGTTTGTTCTGATTTTGGATATATACTATAGAGTTCATTATAAGTTTAATGATTTAAACTTTTAGGTTTATGCCAAATTAATCCTTGAATTAAAAAAAAAAAAATTCTTAAACTTTCAATTTCACATCTAATAGATGTATAAACTTTAAAAAGTGTCCAATAAGGCTCTATTTTTTTTGTTTCATATCTAATAAATTTTTATTCAAGTTTGAATGTGTAAATTTATTTTCATTACATCAAATGAGCAGTCATCGAAACTTTGCGTTGGCCTAGATGAGGTTCCTTTCTCAACATTCGTAACCACCTTTTTTTTCAACCACATATTCTAACTTTTTTTTCTTTGAAAATATATGGAGTAAGAAAATCGAATATTTGGCTTCAAACTGATAGTACCAATATTATGCTAGTTGAGCTATGCTCATGTTAACTTAACTTCTCATGTGTTAATTCAATCTAAGAGAGTTCTATTGTCACCCCAATTTATTATAATCTATTTTAGTCAAATGGTTTTGATAGTATAAAGTGAGATAACTCCCTAGATTTCAACTTTCAATTTGAACCATAATAATAACACTCGAGTTGTTTTTTAAAAGCCAAAAAATCAATAAATCCAAGGGCTTAACTCTAATAAACTTTGATAAAATAAGTCTTTAAAGTTTCATTTTGTATCCAACAAGTTCTTAGAATCTTAGAGACAAATCAAAAAGTAAAATAGAATCCACTCATAAATGATGGAAAAACATATAACAAGTACTTGGACTTTTATATGTTTAACATCAACTTTTAATTCTGTATTTAATAGGTCACTGAGTTCTAAATTTTGTACTAATAGATCATTAGATATTTTTTACTATTCACGAACTATTTAAATTTCATAGTCCAATTGACTTTTTTAAAATTCAAATGTTTATTAGACTCAAACTTGAAGCCTCAATGGCCTATAAGATCTTTTTTAAAATTTAGACATTAAATAGATAAGAATAAAAAAATTTACGGATCAAACTTATAATTTAACCGATAGTCTTAGTTTAATGAAATAAAACTATGCAACAAAAGAGAGAAAAATGGGATATGTTAAATATAGAGAGACAAGCTAAGAAAGTAGGAAAATGCTCCAAACCTC
Source organism: Benincasa hispida (assembly GCF_009727055.1). Lineage (NCBI taxonomy): Eukaryota > Viridiplantae > Streptophyta > Magnoliopsida > Cucurbitales > Cucurbitaceae > Benincasa > Benincasa hispida. Next base: position 31,959,077 of record NC_052360.1, read on the forward strand.
TTGTCTACACGTAATCAAAATTTCAAAGCCAAGAAAATGATATAGTCTAGTCAAAGTTCAAATAATGTCGTAAAGCACCCAATAAATAAGTTGAATGAAAAAAAAAAACTTCAAAAATAGAAAAATAAGAAAAAATATTTACACCAAATAGCAAAATTTAACTATAGTTGTGATAGACATTGTCTATCAGTGTCTATCAGTGTCTATCAATAATAAAAATTAATAAAAATTGATAGAAGTCTATTATTGATAGAGGTCGATAGAAGTCTATCATTAATAGAAATTGATAAAAGTTTATAAGTGTCTATCAATGTTTTTTTTTTATTTATGTAAATAGCTCGGTATTTTTTCTTATCTATAAAAATTTCTCAAAAAAGCGACATTTCATAGTTATCTATGGAGATAGTAATGATATAAAATAATAATGATTTTTTTAAAAAAAAACCCTACTTCTCTACTTTCATAAAGAAAGTGTTTTAATTGGTTGAATCATGTCTAAGTTTGGGAATTTGAACTTCTAATTCACTAAGAAAAACGTTTAATTAATAATAATGGAATGTAACGAATGATAAAATAAGGTATGGATGCTTTATATAACATAAAAAGAAGAAAAAAAAATATAAGGGCATAAATGAAGTGGAATACAACCAAATTGACTTTGTGAAGAAGAATATTTCACCTATGAATAAGATGCTTGATTCTTTATTTTAATATGTTGGGTAAAAAATGGCTTATTGTTAATATATTACACTAGAATATGGCACATTAGTGGAATTGGCCTCAATTACAAGATTCTTTGTAGTCTAATTAAACCAAATCTTACAATGCCATTGTAGATTCTTTATAGGAAATAATAATAATAATAATATATTTGCTCAACTAACCAATTACTATGGGATTTATGTCTCAAAAAAAAGAAAATACTAGGGATTTATCTCAACCTTATATGATTGGGCCACCTATGTAGACCATATCTCTAAGAACTAGATTTATAGCCCAACTTATAAATTTGCCTTTAATAGAGTGGAGTTTGAACTGCCCCTTGATTGGGACTTTTGGATAGAATTATATGAACAATCATTTTAAATTTAAAATAGAATTTACCATCTTTTTCTTTTTAGTTTAACATGAGAGAAAGGAAGATTCGATTTAACCTTTTGATCAATTGTATCATGTCTTAATTAATTGAATTATGCTCAAAATAATTATTGAAATTTGATTAACGATGTGGTAGTATTTAAAATTAATTTCATATTAATATTTTTATTAACTTGTTACCCTCTCTAATCTATCAGTTTCTCATAACAATTTAAATATAGAAAAGAATCATAAAAAATGGTTACATTATATATAGAAAAATAAAATTGTGACTTATTTGAATGGTGTGGGTGGACTTTTTTTTCCGTCTGTTTCAAAAACTTATTTATTAAAATATGGTGTTTTGCAAATTATTTATAAAACCATTGAAATTTTTATTAAGGGGTTGATTCTTATTTGTTAAGGGGTGTTTGGCTCACCAACATAATTGAGTTGGGTTGATATAATATACCAACTCATTGTTTGGCCTACCAACTTTAAATGTTGGAGTTGAGTTGATATATTTTACCTACTCACCCTAACTCATTCCAACTCTCCCTTCTTCCAATATTTCCAATGGCTCCATCCATCGGCCATGGTCACACTCTGGGAACTAATTCCAGGCTCCAACAACCACATTCGATGACAACTCCAGCGACCAACTTCGAGCTCCGACAACCACCTCCAATGATAACTTCCTGTCTCTTATACACATCTAGATGTGTATAAGAGACAGCTCCGTACTCTGACAACCACCTCCAATGAAAATTCCGACGACGAAATTCGAGCTCCGACAACCACCTCCAATGATAGCTCTGACAACCACCTCCAACAAAAATCACCTTCGATGACCACCTTCAAGCGAGCAACTCCGAAGAACAACTCGGGGCTTCAACAACCACCTCTGACAACAAATTTCGGCAACTAACTCTAATAATACCTTCATGCGGCTAACTTCGAGCTTCGACAGCCACCTCCGACTAAAAACTAAGGTGAAAATCATCTTTGATGATCAACTTCGATGACCACCTTCACCCAACCAACTCCGGGCTCCGAAAACCACCTTTGATGACAAAATTCGATGACTAACTTCAATACCATCTTCATGCAACCAACTTTAGGCTTTGACAGCCACCTCCAACTACAAACTCCATAAGAAATCATCTTCGATAATGAACTTCGACAGTTATAAGACTGATGATCATATAAATAATAGTATTTTGTTTACATTAAGTGCAATATTTATATGTAAAAATATGTAACTTTTTTTTTTATTTAATTGAATTCACATATCAAATAAGTGATGAGAATATTTAGACAAAAATTATGTAACATATAATTAAAAAATCATAAAATGAAAATTTTTTCCCGGAACATTTTATAGCAAGAATTAGTGATAAATGGAGATTTGTTTTCTAATGATCCTCTAAATTTAAAGAATAGAAAATGAAATTGTTGAAGGAATGTGGTGACATTCTATTGGCTACTAAGATGATAGGGGAGATTTAATTAAAAAAGTTCACGACAGGGTAAAATATAGAGCAGGAATAAGAAGCAAAGGAATAAAACGATAATGAAATTCATGGAGAAAAATTAGGAATAAAAAATTTGATTTCTCTTTGGTTTCTTATTTTATTTAACCATATTCCATATTTTGTTCAAACAAAGATGGGTAGAATTATTGAATAAAAAAGTTTCAAAACAAAAATACTAATCATAAAAGTAGATTATTTAGAATTAAAAAAATTACACAAGATACTCTAAACATATGAACTCAACTCTGCACCTCAAACACAATCATATGAACTAAGGGAGTAAGGAAAAGACAATGTGTTTGCCGCATGATTAAGGGATGTCTTATCATTTTAAAAAATGTCAACTAGATTCGAACCACAGATCTCGTAATACTTTTATAATCGTATGCGAATTAAGCTTTCCTCGCTTTGGCTGGTTTTATAGTTTAGTGAGAAATAACATATATATAAATCTTTATGTTCCTCCCATTTTCTCAACTCTAACTCTCACTTCACTCCACCTCCATTTTTTAACCACTACCAACCCGTGAGTCCCGGTCATATGGGCAACCGGTGCAAAATTTTGATCAAAATCTAAAAAAAAATTATTTTAAATCATAAAATTTCTGAAAATATTTATAAATAATAGTAAAATATCACAGTCTATCTAGATAGACAATAAAATTATATTATATATATATATATATATATATATATTTTTATTCATTTTTCTATATTAATAAAATAACTCAAATCTAAATTATATTAGATAAATTTATACATATTTTTAAGAATTTCAATATACCTTCTATCATTTGAAGGGGTCATGCTTCGAGAATATTTATGATGTATCATAAAATCTAGATATTCTTAGTTTATGCAACCATGGTGACACACAAACATGAAGTTCATGCATCATGTATATAACATATATGTTGCACCTTTTCTTGGACCTAGACGTAGAGGACTTGCTTGAGAGCATGATACTCCAATAGAGGAACAATTGCTGCGATTATGTACTAGATGAGGTTCATCATACAACGTCAAATAAGACATACCTTCCATCATTTATGGTATATTTAAAATGCATTTTCAAGTGTTTAATTTAAAAAATAAGTCACTTTAGAAAAAATTAGAGTATTTGACAACCACTCAAAATAGCTTTTGAAGAGTATTTGGAACAACTTTGATCAAAAGTGTTTAAATAAAAATGATTTTTTTAAAAAAATATTTTTTTCTCAAGTCCATCCAAACGGGACCTTAAACACATTTGGATGTTGTTTATTCAACTAAATGGCGATGACTTGATATCAGTCCCTTGTCATAGTATCTTCATACACCACATTGTTATTCTAAAGTTTTGGTCCCTCATCATCATATGCTCACGGACATAGGTGTGAACATGTAAAGCACAAATAATATTTGTACCATACAAAGTATGCAACTAGAGGACCAAGAAGAACCAAATTGAGCATCAAGGGGTTGTTATTCTAATCGATGACACACACCTAGTTATTGGACTTTGAAAAAATATTAGAAGTGCAGTTTGTCCCACATCGGTTAAATTGAATAATGAGGATGAGCTCCAAGCCTATAAAAAGAGCTTATGCCTCTAGTTTCAAGTCGTCCAAGTTATAGACACTTTAAGCTTAATGTGTTAACTCTTATTAAATTTCTTTTGTATTCTCTAGTTAGAGAGTGGGAAAAATGTGTGATTAGTCAAAAGTTTTGGGAGAGTGCTCTTGTAATTGGGATTGAGGAGATAATTGTTATGTGTGATTGTAACAATTTTTCATATAGTAGATTTCTTTCAATTTTATTGTTTTCTTTTGATTTCTTGCTTTGTGGTTGTAGCATGTCTGACCTTCCACATCGGAAAAGAATTCTTGAAACGGGCTGTGATGTTTGCAGATGTGTGTCAAGCTAGTCCAATAAAGTTTGATGTGGAGAAATAAGTACAAGTCAAGGATGTGTTGATACAAAATGGGTAACACAAGTGCAAGTTAAGCGGTGATGGTGTTCCAATGTAGTTCCGGAGTGATTCCAGCAGAGATTTAATAAGGAGAGTCTTCGAGCAGAAGATAGACTGTTGAGCATACGAACAGTTTAGGCACATGAAAAATAGAGCAGGTTCATCAAAGGAATCTAGATCGGATGCTGACGGTGTCTTTCTTGTCAGAGGAGACGATGACTTCCTTAGAAGAAGACGAAATTCATCCTCGTGGTATATTTACTTTACCAAAGTTTGCACATAGACATTGACTGGTGGTTATGCAAGGTATGTAGTGGAAGTTGTGTTGATGACTGAAGGACTTCCAGGTGAACCAAGTAAGTGGAAGTTGCAACATAAATATCAGCATGGTTTATCGACATGTGACGAAAAAGGAAAATCTTGAGAGATGGTATTCCAAGTGGTCTACTCTTTATGGTGGGGTAGGTTATAATTCTATGAGATGGGAATTATGATTGTTGGTGAAGACAATGAATGCTGCAGAAGCTGTGGATTCTTCAAATATCTTGCTAAGGTGGAATTTGTTGAATTTTGGCAAATTATTAGAAGTACAATTTGTCTCACATAGCTTAAACATCCATCCAAATCCTCTAGCTATCTGATAGATATGTTTGACAACTTCTTTCCACGTCTTAAATTTCAGTTCATACTTATGTTTTTCCCATAATATAAACTTATGTTTGGATTAACTTGGAAAAAAATGTTTTTCAAAAAGTCATTTTCATTTAAACATTTTTGATAAAAACTCTTTAAAATAAGAATACTCATGTGTCTTGTAACTCTTTTTCAAAAGAATACAAGTTTGTTTGGTTTGTTATATACTAAAAGTACTTTTATTAATATCAAATGACTAGAAAGAACAAATGTAAAATACTAGAAACTAATAAACAAAATTGGGAATTCACTGCTTTGACAGAACTTACAAATTTTTTTTGTCAACAATGGTGTTTTTAATGACGTTTTGGTGTGTCAACCTAAATATAAAGTTTTGTTGATGTTTTATAACCATATATATATATTTTTTTTAAATTAATAGTTATTTTAAGCTATAAATTAAAGTTTTATTAACGGTTTTATGTTACAAGCGTCAACAAAACAAAAAGCCTCATGCGTCAACAAATCCCAAATTTGTAGTAATGATAATTTAAAATAATGGTCTTCGGAGTTTGTGAAGGTGGCCATGTCGGAAGTCGCCGAGGTTGGCCACCGAAAGAGTGGTTGGAGTTGGGCAACGGGAGCATCGGTAGTGATGAGGGTTGAGTGCGCTATTGGCATGTGGACATGAGTATATTAAAATATCAGTGACATAAAGTTAGCCTCCCAGTGTTCATATCTCAACTCATAGCAACTCATGCCCTCACTCTAAACACCCCTTTAATAAAAATCACAATATTTTGATAAATAGTTTGCAAAACACGATTTTTTTAATAATAAGTTTTAGATACTATAATAAAAATATAATAAAATAAAAAGTCCAATGTATCTCGAACCTCTAATTTTAAGATTGAAACAGAAATACTATGCTAATTGAGTTAGGTTGATTTTAGCAATTTGAGGTGGACTTATAATATCTATGGATATTCTTAGTTTAGGATTTATTCATAAATGTCCCTCAAATCGAAAGTTAGTTGAACTAGAAGCATATAAAAGTTAGGTAGAAAAGCATGACGTTCTTTGTCCGAATTTTATCTTCAGACGCTATCTTTCCTAACTTCTTCACAAGCACGTCTTTGAATTAATGACCTTATTGGACACAATATCGTGCATTCTCTAAATCATATATTAAAAAAAAAAAAAATACTTTTCAACTTCGAGATTCATTCTATTATATCTCTAAACTAGAAAAATTTTCATTTTAATCTTTGATTTCAATTATATCTCTAAACTATGAAAAATTTGATTTGATCCTTGAAATTTAGAGTTTGTTACAAAACAACAATTGTAAACTTTTGTCATTAAGTTTATACACTATTGGAAAATTACAAATAAGAGAAAAAAATAGAGTAAATATTGAAAAATAAACACGTAAATTAAACAATTAAATATCTTACTTTCTTTAAAGAAATTCAAGCACTTTGTGATGTGTATTATATTTCCTTTATATCAATAACCATTGCAGATGTTCTTTGGCTTATCCACTTCAAGATACAAATACTCAATTGAAACATTGTGAAATTTTGGAAAGTGGTAACTTGCACTCATTATGCTTGTCTCACACTACGTTCGGGCAATTTTGGAAACATTGTAAAACAAGAGTAAAACGATAGAGAGTAAATCAAAATAAACAAACCAAGATTAGTAATTCAAGCCAGTGATAAACCACCAACATCTGAGATCGGGGGCAGTGTGGTGGGAAAAATATTTCACTAATATATAAAAGTCAGGAAATTACAATGTTGTACTTATATGTAAATAAAAACAATTACAGTGACACCCATACAACCTGACTTAATTGATCACCTAAGCTTCATGTAGATGTGAGACTCCCTCTCTCTCGAACTTAGGTTCCTCTAAGTATGTGAATATTAGTGTTGAAACGCTTAGGCTCCTCCTAAGTGTGAGACTCCCTCTCACTTGATGATATCTTTCCTCCAACTTGTGAACTCCTTTCATATGTGAACTTAGGCTCCCCTAAATCTTGAGAACTCCCTTCTCGATGAACAAAGTTTTTTTATGGAAAAGTAGGCATGCGCAGCCGAATTGAGGATCAATTTTACTCTAATCGCATAAATTAAACATACAACCCTAAATTAGTTAATTAGGGTTTTTTAGAAACATTACCTTTGAAGCTCTTGAAACCCGTCTATATCCACTTGAACATGAACCAGACAACCATAGAGCTGACCTACTATCCTCTTGACTCAGAACCGGGTTGTAGGACCCGATGGATGAAGAATCCGAGAGAGAAAAAGAAATGGAAATAGTAGAGTGAAATTTGGGTTGGGTTTGGATTTTTTCAGTCCAATTTTTAAAAACTAATTTTGCAAAATTTTCAAAAGTTTTTAATCCAAAATGACAAGCCCATATTTATAGAAAAGGGCCATGCAAAATTGCATGAAATAACTTCATAAAAACCCAACACCTAAAATCCACTATCTAAATGGGCTTAATGTCTCCACTATAAGCCGACACCTGGCCCCACTATTTTTTTAGTGGAATTATCCAACAAAAGTTTGGATTTTCCCATTAACTTTAGTCAAAGGGAAAATAGTCATTTGGTCAAAGTCAAACTTTGATCGAAAAGTCAACATTTTGATTTTTTATGATTTTTCTATTTTGACTAATTTTGACCTCCCGAGCATGAATCTGTATTCATTTTCTCGAAATTCAAATCACATTTGAATATAAGGTCGGTCAAAATTTGACTTTTCAAAGTCAAAAGTCAACGCTTTGACTTTTTACATCTTTGACCATTTCCATTATTTCCGAGCTTCCGAATATGAACGTATTCATATTCTTGATATTTAAATCACATTTAAATATTAAAGTTGTATCTCTAAACTAAAAAACCGACCACTATATCACATATACTTGTCGATTTCTCTCTCTTCATCTAATTCGAACAATTCGAATTATTCTATCATACTGTTCTAAGTTTATTCCATATGAGCTAGTAGGGGAACCTAATGAACCTATAGATCATGGGCTCCTACGATCCGAGATTAGCTGGCTAAACTCTTTAGATGGAGCTAATTGACATTCGTTAACTCACGGGTCATTCCACTATAGTCCCCTAGTTGCACTCCACTCACTATAGATATATTTGTGTCCATATGATATAACCATGATTAGTAAGCTAATCCTTCATAGGTTGTTCGTAATCTCGACTGGGTCATAAAAACCGTTTTAGCCCCGAGACTATATCTTATGCCTTAAGTTTCACTGATCCTCTAATGAACAATTGGTTTAAGGTCCAACCTGTAAACCAAACTCATCTCAGGTCAATGAGAGGGTGGGGCCCCTTGTTCAAGACCTGGATTCAGTACTAAAGGGAACAACCTATCTACGATCCTTATAACGGGTAGGAGTGAATTCCGTCTTGCACCCTATGTTCCCAGCTATCCACCTGATCTTACCCCTGAAATGGGAGGCTTATTGGGCCAACGATAATGAGCTGCCCTAACCTATGCAGATCTAAGGATAATTCCGAGTGAACATGAGTTCATAGTTAGCTCAAGATTAAGATTAAGTTATCTAGGTCATCAATTAACGAAATAGTCAGCTTTATACATTAAACGACATTTAGAACGTAAAAAGTGACTATTTCATGGTTCAGTATCATGTAAACTCTTTACATAGGATGCCCCCATTTTCATGTCTCCACATAAACGGTTTAGGATCACATCGTTTGTACTAACTACAAAAATGGACCGCATCCATAGTGTCCCCAGAATAAGGCGACCAACCTTATTCATATACTATAAACCATTTTGGCTATATATATTTGAACTTGATCCACATTTATGTCACTACATAAATTTCAAACTTAAACTTAATAGCCTCGGAACCTTAGTTTATTGGATTTATGAATATAGAATTTAAATTTACTAAAGATTTTCAATAACAACTTTATTGAACAAGAATGTGATATTACAAACTACGAGTTTTAGGACATAAAATCCAACAGGTTTAAACTTGAGAACTCTCCTTAAGGCTTGAGAAATCCTTCTCGATGAACAAAGTTTTAAACTCTCGCTAAGTCAGATCAACCATCGCGAATTGTAGCAAGAACAAGTGAAATCGTCACAAAAAGCACAAAATAATTCTTCTTGAAAAACAACGTAGTGTTGTAAGAATTCTGTAAAGCTCCCAAGATAGTCTCACAAACAATTGATGCAGCAACCCTAGCATGAGAACTTCTTGAGCTTAAATAACATAGCGGAATAATGGGAAATATTCTCACACAAAATCGTTAGTACACCAGAAAGGAAAATACTCCAAATAAAATGTTATGCAGAATATGATAAATAAGGAAAGAAATATTCTGTAGATTTGACAATTGAAAGAGCAACCTCTGAGACAAGATCCATTAGAGACAAGAGTAGAGATAACTCCAGAAAGCCAAGAAAATAATGCCAGAAATCTTGAACAAATATATTTAGCCAATATCATTATTTCTAACATATTGTGTAGCTCAAACTACCCTAAACTGAAATATTAAGTTTAAAGCTATACGACTAAGAACATTCCTCTTTTGGCCAATTGCTCTTAAATGAGCAAAGGAGATAGATATGAGAAAATAGAGAGAAGAAATATTTGGACATTTCTAAAACCACCTTTGCAAATGTGCCCAATAAAGGGAAAGTTCTTTGCAAATGTGCTAGGCAGTCTCTTTTGTGGTGTCTTTGGATAAAGAAAGGAAAAGTAGATTTTTTTTTTAATATAAGTATGCTTTTTTTTTATATATTTTTTTATTGGACTTTTGTTCAACGTACAATCTCTTGATGGTGCAAAAATTGCGAGATTAACATTGATCCAAATCTCAATTTTAGATTGGATATCCATTTGAGGTTCACAAACATTGATATCATTGGATAAATATGAATTCTATCTTTCAATTAATTGACAATTAAATGAGTATCTCATGTAACTTACACAGATTGTGAGATCTCTCTTCGTCACCTTAGTGATGAAAGAGACTACAATACATAAAAAGTAAATGGAAGATATGGTATATGAAATCATTTTGAACTATAAACCCCCTCTTTTAACAGTTGGGTTTTGTTACAATCTAGAAAAAAACACATCTTTTTTTGCAAGAATTTGATAAAATATTTTAACACAAAAGTTAATCCAATCCTTTTTCTTTTCAATGTCCACATGTACCCTATGATCAATCTATCCATTGATGATCAAACCAACATATGGTTTAACAGCAGAACCAATCCACAGCCTCCCTTTACTTTCTTCAACTTCACTCACTGACTCCAGTGCTTGACCCTCCCCCCCATCAACCATCCCCTTCACTTCTCCCCTCTCATCCAACTTCACCGCCACCGGATCGGCATGAATCCACGGGATCTTCAGCTCGCCGTGCTGCAATGTCGCTCCCTGGTCGAGCCCCTTCCATGTCTGAGTTTCGAGCTTCCCTCTTCCGGTGTTCATGGCGATCCAGAACTCACCATTATCGGTCCTCTTTATGTTGTCTGGAAACCGCTCGAGTTGCGCGAATATCTCCACCGACTGAGTTTTGGGACCCTTTTGTTTAAGAATATGAATAAATATTTAAGTATACCATTTGATTTAACTGTAATAATGATAAAAACCTGAGGTTCTGTTTTCGAATTTCTATAACCTGATTTATCCTCCCACTTAATTTTGATATTACTTGTTTGACTTTGAACTAAATTTTAAGTCCGTTGGGATTGCATTTGAAATCTTAAAAAGTTATTTTAAAATAATCTTAATCGTTTAGGATGATTGAGATATCAACTTATTTATTATTCAGAATCACTCTTAAAATTGTTCTAACATTCAAAAATTATTTAATGAAGTTTTTAAATTTTAAAATTTAGTATCTTTCCTTATATCCATCTCAAATTTTCATTTTATTAATTTATTTTCTCACATTTATTCTAAATTTTAATTGGTCCAAATTCTTATAACAATTATTTTTTCTAAAAAAAAAATATTTCGTAAAATTTATTTAATTAATCAAAATAGTTGCAATCCAAATCACATATATTTTCAAATAATTATTTAACTAAATTACACTAATTTAGTATTAAATTACCAAACATATTAACTAGTTTTTTCTAATTTAAAATTAAAGTTTAGCAAACATTTACTTCTATCCACAGCTGATTTTTATAGAAACACAACTACCAACAATTATTTTAAAAGTTATAGGAATTTCAAACAAAACCTTAATCTTATAAGAAAAAAAAACTTGGCTTCCGCATCACCATCCCAAATAGTGGTCCAATAAAAATTCGCCATGCAATAATTTTTTTTAATTTAAAAAAGTTATTTTTTTATTACTTTTTTATTATGTAAGAAAAATGGATAGATGGGATTAGATGTAAATGAGGGATACATTGTATACTATATGATCACCTATTAAATTCAATTAAGTTTAAAAAGAAGGAAAAAAACATGAATTTGTATCAATCTTCCCTCATTTTATCACAAGCTTTCAATTTTATCACATGGAACTGTATACTGATTAGATTTTAACAATTTTTACTCTTTATCCAATTTTCACTACATTCATCCATTTGTCCATCACTAATTCAACATTCTAAAACTAAAAATTTTAAACTTTATAGTCTCTGGACCTTGAAAAAGTATAATCTAATAGATTTATAAATTTTAAATTTTTTGTTTACCTAGTTTGTAAACTTTTATAAATATTTAATAGACTTTTAAATTTTAAAGATCTATTAGACACACAATTAAATATTAAAAAAATCTATTAAATACTTTATAAAGTTCAACGACTCTTAGAAAGGACGAAACATGTGATTATTTAACCTAAAAATTACAATATTTTTCTAAACTTAAAGCTAGTTATCAAATTTAGCCGTAAAACTAATTTTAAAGCAAAAGGGAAAAAGAAATTAGTGAGATAAGTAATTATATTGATTACCTTTAACCAGTACTTTAAGATTTGGAGAGTGCCGGTTTCGGCCATTAGAAGGAATGAGGAATCGGCGCTCAAAGCGACGCCGTTTGGGAAAGCGAGGCCATTGAGCAAAACGGTGACGTTTTTGGTGCGTGGATCGTATTTCAGTAGCCTCCCTGTCTTGTCTCCGTTCATTATCGACAACAACCAAACCCTTTCCCCCAACAAATTACAGTAATAATAATTAACAATATTTATTATCATTTCAATACTCAAAATAGTCTCATTAACAATATTACAATTTAATTTTACCACATTATTTATTCATCTCCGTTTTTATTAAATACTCACTTTTAAGTATTTAGCGTTAATTTATCATGTAAAATAGCTTTGTTTCGATTTAATCTCAAAGATTTTAATATTTAAATTTTTTAACACGATTTTTCACTAAATATTCACGTTAAATATTAATCTTAATATCTATTAATTAATTTAAGATAATTATGAAGTAAAATTTTTAAATTAATTTTAATTGTGATGAAAAATAATGAAATTTAATTAGTTATATTTTCTTTTTAATTCTTTCAAATAATTAATATGTATTAACACTAAAAATTGAAAGTGGATATTTAATGAAAAATAGAAATTAAAATGCAAATCTGAAAACTATGGATCATAAAGAAGACTACATTTGATATTGTGTTAACTGTGTCAAAAAGTCATTTATAAAATTAAATGTTTACTTTTAAAAACAAGTTAGTTTCACATTGACTTTAAAAACAATATCATTCTAACTTTTAGATTCTCCTAAAATCAGGTAGAATTTTTAAGTAATATTTAATTTTCAATTTTATCCTTTATTTTATATATTTATCTATTTCTCACCAAATCAAATCTATTTTATATATTTTTTATGATTCAAATGCATCAATTTTTTTTTAAAAAAATATATCATATTCATTTTTTTTAAATAAAACCATTTTCCTTGGTTTTTAAAAATTAATCTATAATAAACCAAATTTATCCTACTAAACAATTATTTAAAATTTTAAATTACAAAATTTTTTTAGAAAAAGTTGATTATAAGTCAACTTTAGTTATTATATCTAAAATAAGATATTTTTGTATTTATTTACCAAATACTCTAACCTACTTTTTTTAAAAAAATTTAAACTGAAATTTATCAAATATTATTTTACTTCTTTTCGCCATTGATTTTTTTTAAAAGCACCGCTACAAATAATTATTTTAGAATACAATGTTATTAATAAATCCCCACTTTAAAATTGTGTTCTTTCCTGGCCATTATTGGTAAAGAATAATTGATAAGCTTTTTCTTTTAAACGTTATTTTTATTTTCTTTTCAATATCTTGACTTTTTCCTTTTTAGTTAAATAATTTAATTGCTAGCTCTTGTACCTTTAGTTTCACTTTTAAACTTTTTTAATTGTTTTAATTTTATCTCTTAAGAATCCAAAGTTTTATCAGCCTTCCTATTCCATAATATTGTATAATTAAATAAATAAAATAATTTTGTGTAATATCTACACATTATTTTTTCTAAGTTGGATTTTTTTAATACTAAATACCCAATCTTTTTTCTTTTTTCTTTTTTCTTTTTTTGGTTTTTTAGCACATTAAATATCAAAACCTACTTATTCAATTCAATGTGCTTTGTGTAGGGTTAGATTGGATGTTTTTCCCTAAAAAAGTTAGACAAGGTCATTAAATTTTATAATTGAGGTAGGGTATAGTGATATTTAGCATTTAAAGATGATATCTCATAGAAATGGGTTTTTTTTTTTTATGTCACATTACTTTTATTAAAATTTCAATGAGTGATAATCCAATCGAAATTTTGTTACATCTCAAATAGAATTGAAACATTTAAACTATCAAGGTACAAATTTAAAAATGGATTAAAATTTAATGGCAAAAAATGAAAATGAATTTTACTACGTTGTTCTTTATTGTTGTTTCTTGTAAGTTGTGACACATTAAAGTATTGATGTAAATAGCAAGTTAACTTTGAACTTCTAATATCAAGACTTAACCCTTTTTTTGGTACTTTATAAACAACACAAATTGTAATATATGCTTATTGGTCAAAATTGTAAACATAGAATAATTTTAAATTTTTGTTCAAAAAGATGAAATAGATATTTATTTAAAAAGTAATGTACATACACACCCTTTCAGTAATTTTTGTTCAACATATAGATAATGTCAAAATAACTATAGCTCTATTGTATATACAATGTGTTATCAAGGATTTGTACTTAAAACTTATCTATCTCTATTATAATATTTTGACATGTGAAAAAAAGTGAAATTATTAAATCTTTTTCTATATAATAAATGAGGGACAATAATTAGGCACAGGTTACAATCTAGTCCCTCATTCATTATATAGTAAAAAAATATAAGGACTTACCTTTTTTAAAAAGAGTAAAAAGAAAAATTTGCCAGTTCAATTTTTAATTGACAAAATAGACACGACACCAAAATATTCTTCATAAATAAATTGGGCCAACAGCCCCACCCTATTTTTCTGTGTGTTAATCCATCCACATTTTGTGGAGATTTTTTTGGTTTGGGAAAATGTCTAACTTCATTTATTAATATACTATTTTATTTAATTAAAAAAAGTTACAACTTTGAAAAAAAAAAACGCTATAGATCATAATTATTGCAATACTATTCAATAGTGTTTTCAAGAGAGAAAAAAAGAAATAAGGGCTACTTATTTGGAATATTAAAATATCATTTTTCATATAATCTCATATATGGTATAGAGAAAAAACATATATATATGAAATTTGTGCATGTAAATTTGCTTTTCTTCATTGAAATTTGAAGTTGTGGAAAATTTAATTTCTACTTTGGGGTTCTTTTTTTCCTTTTTTTTTTTAATGACACAAATTCTATCTATGTAAAAAAAACTGGAAAAAAAAACCGAAAAAAAAAAAAAGGAATGAGGGAAAAAAACAATTTTTGATTCTTATTTGATAATGACTTCGTTTTTAGTTTTTTAAAAATTAAACTTATTTTTCTTATTTTTTTTACCATAATTTGTTTCTTTCTTTAAGTACAAGAATTGAATTTTTTGTCCAATTTTTTTTAGCACGTTTTTAAAAACTACTTTTTTTTTTTTTTTTTTTGGTTTGATTTTTGAAAACATGAGTAAAATATATATAA